>NW_024082453.1:0-190302 GCF_003009895.1 Hyaena hyaena
GGGAGGGGGGGTGGGCATGGAGGAGGGCACTTTGGGGATGAGCACTGATTGTTATGTGGAAACTAATTTGACAATAAACTATTTGTAAAAAAAAAAAAAAAAAGAAAAGAAAGTGAGAGGATAGATAAACATTTATCATGCAAATACATGTCAAAAGAAATCCAGAGTAGCAATACTTATATCAGACAAATTAGACTTTAAACAAAGACCAACAAGAGACAAAGAAGGGCAGTATATCATAACAAAAGATACACTCCCACAAGAAGATATAACAAATGTTAAATTTTTATGCACTCAGCATGGGAGCACCCAAATAGATAAAACAATTAATAAAAAACAGAAAGGAACTAATTGTTAATAATACAATAAGAGTAGGAAACTTTAACACCCCACTTACAACACTGGACATATTATCTAAAGAGAAAATCAACAAGGAAACAATGACTTTGAATGACACACTAGACTAAATGGACTTAAGAGATGTATTTTGAGCATTTAATTCTACAATCCCAGAAGGCACTTGGGAGATTCGCTATGTTAGATCATCTTTAGGCCACAACATAGGCCTCAACAAATACAATACAACTGAAGTCATCCCGCGAACTTTTTCTAACTACAGTGCTGTGATACTAGAAGTCAACCACAATAAAAAGATCTGGAAAGATCACAAATATATGGAGGGTAAATAACATGCTACTAAACAACGAATGGGTCAATGCAGATATAAAAGAAAAAATAAAAAATACATGTAAATACATGAAAATGAAAACATAACCATACAAAACCTTTGTTTTGGATTGCTCATAGCAATATAGACCTACCTCAAGAAGCAAGAAAAGTCTTAAATAAACAACCTAACCTTATACCCAGAGAAGGCAGAAAAAGAACAAGTAAAGCTGAAAGCCAGCAGGAGAAGGGAAATAATAAAAATTAGAGTAGAAATAAATGATTAGAAGCAAACAAACAAAATACAATAGAAGAAATCAATGGAATGAGGAGCTGGTTCTTTGCTATTGTTGTTGTTGTTACTTTATGTTTATTTTGAGACAGAGAGATAATTCAAGCAAGAGAAGAAGGGAGATAGAGAAGATGAGAGAATTCCAAGCACGATCTGTGCACAGACCCACATGGGGCTCGATCTCAGAAAGCATGAGATCATGACCTAAGCCAAAATCAAGAGTTAGGTGCTTAACAAACTGAGCCACCCAGGCAGCCCAAGAAGCTGATTCTTTGAAAAAAATAATAAAATCGTTAAGTCTCTAGACAGACTTCTCAAAGAGAAAAATGAAAGAACCCAAATAAATGTAATTACAAATGAGAGAAGAGAAACAATCAACACCACAGACATACAGTTATAAGAGAATATAATGAAAAACTATATGCCAGAAATTGGACAACTAGAAGAAATGGATAAATTCCTTGAAACTTGTAAATTACCAAAACTAAAACAGGAAGAACTAGAACACTTGAACAGGCCAGTAAGCAGCAGAGAAATTGAATCAGTAATCAAAAAATTCTCAACAAAGAAAAGTCCAGGGCTTAGATGGCTTCACAGGCAAATTCTACCAAGTATTTAAAGAAGAATAAATACCTATTCTTCTCAAACTTTTCCAAAAAACAGAAAAGAAAGAAAAAATTCCAAATTCATTCTTTCAGGCCAGCATTACCTTGACACCACAACTAGATAAAGACACCACAAAGGAAGAAAACTATTGGCTAGTATCTCTGATGAACATAAGTGTAAAAATCCTCAACAAAATGCTAGCAAACCAAATTCAACAATGCATTTTAAAAAATCATTCACCAATATCAAGTGGGATTTATTCCTGAGTTGCAAGTGTGGTTCAATATTCACAAATCAATCAAGGTGATATTATTACATTAATAAAAGAAAAGATAAGAACCATATGATCATTTCAATAGATATAGAAAATGCATTTGACGAAGTGCAACATTCATCCATGACAAAAACCTTCAACAAAGAAGATTTAGAGTGAACATACTTCAACATAATAAAGTCTATATATGAAAAACCTACAGCTAATATTATCCTCAATGGGGAAAAACTAAGAGCTTTTCCTCTGTGGTCAGGAACAGAACAAAGATGTCTACTCTCACCACTGTTATTTAACATAGCACTGGAAGTTCTAGCCACAGCAGTCAGACAACAAAAAGAAATAAAGGCATCCAAATAGGCAAGGAAAAAGTAAAATTTTCACTATTTGCAGATGACATGATATTCTATCTAGGCAATCCAGAATACTACACCAAAAAAGTACTAGAACTGATACACAAAAAGACCCTGAGTAGCCAAAGCAATCCTGAAAAAGAAAAACAAATCTGGAGGCATCACAATTCTGGACTTGAGCTATATTACAAAACTGTCGTGATCAAAATAGTATGGTACTGGCCCAAAAATAGACACATAGATCAATAGAACAGAACAGATACTCCAGAAATGAACCCACAACTCTATGGTCAATTAATTTTTGCCAAAGCAGAAAAGAATATCCAACAGGAAAAAGTCAGTATCTTCAACAAATGGTGTTGGGAAAATTGGACAGCAACATGCAAAAGAATGAAACTGAACCACTTTCTTACACCATACACAAAAATAAACCCCAAATGGTAAAGACCTAAATGTGAGACCTGAGGCCATAGAACTCCTTGAAAAGAACACAGCGAGTAACTTCTTTGATATCAGCTATATCACCTTCTTACTAGATACATCTCCAGATATAAGGAAAACAAAAGCAGAAATAAACTACTGGGAATACATCAAAACAAACTATTCTGCACAACAAAAGAAACAATCAACAAAACTAAAAGACAAATTATGGAATGGGAGAAGATATTTGCAAATGATGTGTCTGATAAAGGGTTAATATCCAAAATACAGAGAGAACTTATAAAACTCGACATCCAGGAGTGCCTGGTCAGTCAATTGAATGTCCTCTTCTTGATTTCAGCTCAGGTCGTGATCCCAGGGTGTGATTGAACCCTGCTGAGTGTGCAGTCTGCTAGAGGCTCTTTCTCTCTCCCCCTCTCCCCTGATTGTGTGATCTCTCTCCAAGAAATAAAAAACAAAATCTCAATACCCAAAAAGTGATTATTCCAATTTAAAAATGGGCAAAAGACATGAATGGACACTTATCCAAAAAATTCATACAGATAGCCAACAGACACATGGAAAGATCCTTAACATCTCTCATAATTAGGAAATGCAAATCAAAACTACAATGAGATATCACCTCACATCTGTCATACTGACTAAAATCAACAACACAAAAAATTACAGGAGTTGGCAAGGATGTGGAGAAAGGAGAATCCTCTTGCACTGTTGTTAGGAAGGCAAACTGGTGCAGCCACTCTGGAAAACAATATGGAGGTTCCTCAAAAAGTCAAAAATAGCATTACCCTACTATCCAGCAATTGTACTGCTAGGTATTTACCCAAAGAATACAAAAATACTGATTTGAAGGGATACATGAACCCCGATGTTTATAGCAGCATTAGCAACAATAGACAAATTATGGAAACGGCCCAATTGTCCATTGATTGGTGAATGGATAAGGAAGATGTGGTATGTATATACAATAGAATATTATTCAGCCATCCAAAATAATAAAGTCTTGATATTTGCAATGATGTGGGTGGCACTAGAGAGTATTGTGCTAAGCAAAATCAGAACTTCTTTCAGTCAGAGAAAGAAAAATACTATATGATTTCACTGATACATCGAATTTAAGAAACATAACAAAGGAGCAAAGGGGGAAAGATGAGAGGCAAACCAGGAAACAGACTCAACTCCAGAGAACAAACTGATGGTTATTAGAGGAGAGGTGGGTAGGGGATAGGTTAAATAGGTGATGGGGATTAAGGAATGCAGTTGTGATGATGAGCACTGGATGTTGTATAGAATTGTTGAATCACTATATCATGTGGCAGAAACTAACATTACACTAAACGTTAACAAACTGTCGAATTTAAATTAAAAACTTTTTAAAGATGTTAGCTTTCTGTAAATTATGGAATAGATAATCTTTCCATAATGAAATTAAAAATGGATTTCTACCCCTAAGAGGACTGTAATTCACAAATGTCTATGTTTTATCGTTAAGGATTAATAATTATAAATACATCAACATTTCTTTGGTTACTTAAACATTTGTTTCATGGGAAAATATTTATGTAGAGTTTTAAAAAATATCATTGAAAGAGATAAATTTCCTCATGACGTATTTTCTGTAGTCATACTTCTCACTTTCTGAGGATATCTGTCAGTTAGTAGTTTTAAAGACAGAGATCATTCAAGTCACCGGTGAAATCTGGCCAACATACTCATCCAAATAAGATAATAAGTTTAGTTTTCCAGTAGAAAACTTTTGGCAAATAAACATATTTATCAGGCTTTCCAATCTCACAGGGAAAACAACTACTGTATTGTGCAAATAAACACCCCTCCAACTGGCCCATATCTCTTTGTCATTTAGAAATAAAAGCTTTTTGTGTTGCTATCAATGCCAGTTTCTTAAATTCTTTTGTAACATTCCTACAGACAATGACATATATTCTGTGTCCTTTCTTAAAGAGAAACATATCATAACAAGAATAAAGTTGATGAAACTGTAACTAGTAGAATTAAAGAAGAGAAAAGATTGACTTGAAAGAAGTTATAGAAATGTCAATATTGAGCATCTCTTATTAGTAGGATTTAGAGTCATAGAAATGTATTTATCATTAGATACTCATACAATGGAAAGAAAAGTATTTGTGACTAATTTAAAAACAAAGTTTGAGAAAGATCTTCCCAAGATCTGTTTTCGGAAAGGTTCATTTTTATTATTTTGTTGTTGTTGTTGTTGTCAAAAGTAAATGGAAAGCCTCATTTCTTTTATGGTTTCTTTTCTTCCTCTGCCCTAATTTCTTTTTGTACATAGGCATTGTAGGTTAAAAAAAAGAAGAAAGAAAGAAAAAAGAAAAGAAAAAAAAGGGAAAAATGGGGGATAAATTTGTGTTAAAAGGTACACTGAGGCACATTGAAATTTTTCAAGAACTTATTTGGGCATATACATCAGCTGAACAAGGCTGCACCAAATTAATGTGGTTAGGAGCACAGTTCTGCTAGGAGGTAGGGGTAAAGTTTTTATAAAGATACCAAAGCAAAATAAGGCAATTATTTAATTGGTTATAGCTTAAACACTTACCTTAATTGGGAAAACGTAATTGGTTGTTTGTGATTGGTTGTAAATTTAACTTTCTCAAATGTTAGTTCATTGACTCTGGAGTAGGTTTTAGTTTGCTTAGGTAGCCTATCAAGATTTTAGAGCCACTTCAGTCTAATGGCCTCCTTATTTAAAGACTTTAACAATTGATATTTGAATTATAAGCAGAGGTTGTTTATGGAGAAAAACAAGAGGAGAAAAAAGTCATTTCACTATAGATCCTTTTCCCCAATCCTGAAAAACTCTTATTTTGAAAATTACTACTTGTATAATGAATGTGTTCATATACTTCATCTGGATTTTCACATAACTAAGTTTAAGAAATATTGTGGGTGTACTTATGTATCAAATATAAAATAAAAATTTATAGATGAAACAACCAGAACCTGTTGCCTCCCAACTGTGCTAGCCCCTTCAGGGAATAAAGAAGATGACTCCCACTTTCTACCTTAGAGGAACTTCAGTAGTTTTGGACAGATAAAACCTCCTAGATAGTACCCCAACCACAGACTAAAATGGGTTGCTCACTGAATACAATCATACAATCATGTCCTCTTACAAGGCTCTCTTGGGTCATTTTGACACTGTTTGAAATATTCAAACAGCATATTATACTGATTAAAGAATTGGCTTTAGAATAAAATGCAGACCTAGATTTAAGGACCAATAATAATACAACTTCCAAGATATGTAAACTTGGACAAGTTACTTATTATCTTAAAATTTGAGTTGCCTCATCTACAAAATGTAAATAATGACAGTACTCATTTTATGGGAGTTTTGAAGAATAAAATATAATAATTATAAGAATGTTTAGTTCAGACCACATATAATAAATATTCAAATAACTATTCATTTTTGTTGTCATAATTAATAACAGGATGCCTCTTCTACTTACTGTTAGAATTGATTCCATTCCATATGAACCTGTACTGTTTATGAGGAGAGATAGATATATGTATACTGGATCACCAGAAATTGCATAATGGTTTAGAATCAATGCTTAGCTCAGCAATGGCTCCTCAAGGAACAGTTATTTTCAGTTTTCTTGTCCTAGAGATACGTCGTCACACTAGCCAATGGTGGGCAACCTATCAGAATATGGTAACTAGAAATCCTGTATTTCCTGCTGTTTGTGTCCCTTTTTTCTCTTGGCTTCTATGATAAGACTTATTTCTAATATGAAATGAATCAGTTTGAGATAGTCACAGTCATGTTTATTCCACTTGTGTTATAACGCTCATGTTAAATTCTCCATAGTGTTCTATCCAGTCTTTCTGTGGCGTCTAAACCATGGGCTAGTATTTTATGAAGCAGTATTTAGTTAGATATTTATTTGCACTAGATTTTCTTTATATCAGTAAAATAGGATATCAGAATACAAAGATTTAATGCAATAGAAAACACGGTCTGTAGATTTTGGCTATTCTGATCATCTACAATTTACCCTTGGTCTTTCTGAAAAAATTGTGTGTACCAAATAATTGACTTTTAAGTTAACAGATATGAAAATTTTTAAAGTTGTCATTAGGGGCGCCTGGGTGGCTTAGTCGGTTAAGCGTCCGACTTTCGCTTAGGTCATGATCTCGCGGTTCCTGGGTTCGAGCCCCGCGTCGGGCCCTGTGCTGACTGCCAGCTCAGAGCCTGGAGCCTGTTTCAGTCTGTGACTCCCTCTCTCTCTGACCCTCCCCTGCTCACGCTGTCTCTCTCTCTCTCCTAGAAATAAATAAAAACATTAAAAAAATATATAAATAAATAAATAAATAAATAAAGTTGTCATTAAAATGAGCCTACAGTTAGTGAAAGTGTAACTAATTTAAGATTTGTGGATTAAATTCAAATATGTTCTTATATGCAAAATGGTAGCAGTAGTTTCTTTCAATTCCAAATACATACATCTTTAAATATTAACAGATATTTTTAGGTTCACAGAATTTTAGAGCTGGATTATAAGGAATTCATTGGCAATTTAATTTAATCCATTTATTTTGCAAAACAATAGGTAAAGCCAAGAGATTTATGAGAGATGTCCAAGACCACACTATGAGTTTTAGGCAAAGCCTGAAATGTGATCATAATCAGCTGATTCCCAAACCTGTATTTTCCCATTATGCAGTACTCAAAATCGGAGGACAGAGATGGATGATCTGGATGTGACAGAAAGGCCAGGGATTCTAAGCATTGGTGATTCTGTCATCCATCTCACTTATTGCCAAACTTTTCAGGGGAGCTGAATACTATAGAAACAGGATTTACCCTAAAAAATGCCAACTGTAACTGCAATTGCTTTCCAGAAGGAATAGAAGTAAAGGGTGCTCCTTATATTATGCAACCATCATCAAAGATTATTTAATATAATTTGAGTATTACCAGAACATGCCCTGGGTTACCAGAAAAGCCTGAGATCTAAGGAAATTAAGTTTTCTGATAATCACATTGTTTATCATCTTTTTCTCGTGAGATATTTACCTGAAAGAGTCAAAGCTGTCAATTTGAGAGAGGCATTATCTAATTAGTTTGTGATCACTTAGACAACCAGACACTATAATACTTTTCTCTATATTCACGAGTTATAAACTAAAATGGTCTGCCTTTTTTTAATCCATTATCTTAGAGAGTAAAAATTCAGTTATTTGCTTTCTTTTTATTTTCCTTCTTTTTTGATGTAAAATACTTATTATTTTAAAGAGCTACTTTGTGTTCTTTTATGACTTTATAAAGAATAAATTTTGGGGGAGGTGGTGCCTGAGTGGCTCAGTTAAGCGACCAACTCTTGATTTTGGCTCAGCTCATGATCTCATAGTTGTAAGATAGAACTCCAAGTTGGACTGCACTGAGTGTGAAGCATACTAGGGATTCTCTCTCCCCCTTTCTCTTTGCCCTTCTTCCACTCATGCTGGTTCTCTTTCTCACTCTTCCTCTCTCTTTCTCAAAATAAATAAATTAACATTAAAAAAAGTGGGGCACCTGGATGGCTCAGTTGGTTGAGTGTCCAACTCTTGATTTCAGCTCAGGTCATGATCCCAGAGTCATGGTATCAAGCCCTATGTCGGGCTCCATTCTGAGTATGGAACTCACCCTCCCTCTTTCTCCCACTCATGTTCTCTATCTAAAAAATAATTTGTTTTTAATTTTAAAAAAGAATATATATATAGGAAATTTATATTTTTAATTGATAGTTAAAATAAAATTTTTCATCACCTGAATATTGTCTTTCTAATCTTCATTGTGCTACACAATACTCCATTATTTTAAAAATTTATGAAAATATGATTAATTTAAAAATAAGTATTTTCCTGTCCTGTAGTTGTTATAGAGAAAGATTTTTACATCTAGAATACTCATTTCCCAAAATTCTTCACATCAATTGTCCTTCCGCATAGAATCTATATATAGATACATACATCATTTATAGGCTTGCTTTTTTCTGTAATTATTAGTCTGTTGCCTCTTCAAATTATGTGTAAGAAATATTCCTCAATATCAATGCAGCAAAGAGAATAAAAGGACTAAATGAAAACTGATTTACAATGGAATGGTCAAACTTAATCTAAAATATTGATACGGAAATGAGATATGTTCTCAGTTGAACAAAATGAACAAAACAGAGAGAGACTGCAGCTTAGAAATAAATCATAGATTATTTGTAGGTCAGAAAAAGCCCCCTTCTCCCACTAGGGTCTCAAAGCATCCAATTAGCACAATTCAGAACAGACAGCTTTCAATCCTTTTCCATATTTTTATTTATAGGAGACCTTGCTTAAAATGTTTCTTTTTTTAATTTTTTAAATCTGTATTAATTTTTGGGAGAGGGCGAGACACAGTGCAAGCAGGAAAAGAAGAGAAAGAGGGAGACACAGAATCTGAAGCAGGCTCCAGGCTCTGAGCTGTCAGCACAGAGCCCAACACAGAGTTCAAACTCACCAACATGACCTGACTTTTGGTTAAAAGTCAGACTCTTAACCAACCGAGACACCTTGGTGCCCCTAAAATTTTTATTTCTAATATTTATCAAGGAAAATGTTACTATTAACCTAACTAATATGAGTTTATTATTTTTCTGCTTTTTTTGATACTTTACTGAAAATCTAACCCCATTATTCATATGGCAACAGATAACTGAAAATCTTCCCTATATTTTACTTGCCTGAAGTAAAGAAAACTTTGTTAATATTTATTTATCTCAAACCCACTAAATACAAGCATATTTATGGAGGATACTTTTTCATTTGTTAAAAGTAAATAAAGTTTACTATAACTAATGAGATCCAACTATTCCACAGTATTAAAATGTTAAGCCTACCAATGAGGCAAATATTTAAATAAGACCCTATTTGATAGCTGGAAATAATTGAAGATCTTTAACTGGGTTTATTCATTTATTGGTTTATTTAAAAAATATTTACTGAAAGTCTACTATACACAGAATACTTACTGTGGGAAAACATGGAGGTTGAAAATATAAGTAAGGCATATTTCTTTGTATAATAAAGTAACAAATTAAGAAAATCAAATATGTACACAGAGAAGAAACTAGAGTGATTACAGCAGGAAAAGCAATCCTTCCTGAGATAACCAGCGAGCATTTTAAATACAGCGGACATTTAAAGTTTAAAGTGAAAGTAAAGTTTCCGGGTATACTAGGGGAAAATGCATAAGTTTAAACATATAAACAGGGTTGATTAAAGTTTGTACAGGACATTGCAGAGGACATAGGTTATAGAAAAAAAGACACTGGTCTGTTAGATTTCTATGAAGACATGAAAGGGTCTTCACTGACCATGATTTATCTAAATGTGAATTTTGTGTTGTTTGTTTAAAATAATGATCAATTTTGGGGCGCCTGGGTGGCTCAGTCAGTTAAGCGTCCGACTTTCGCTTAGGTCATGATCTCGCGGTTGGTGGGTTCGAGCCCCGCGTCGGGCTCTGTGCTGACTGCCAGCCCAGAGCCTGGAGCCTGTTTCGGAGTCTGTGTCTCCCTCTCTCTCTGACCCTCCCCTGCTCACGCTGTNGTTGGTGGGTTCGAGCCCCGCGTCGGGCTCTGTGCTGACTGCCAGCCCAGAGCCTGGAGCCTGTTTCGGAGTCTGTGTCTCCCTCTCTCTCTGACCCTCCCCTGCTCACGCTGTCTCTCTCTCTCTCTCCTAGAAATAAATAAAAAAATTAAAAAAAAAAAGAAAATGTAAAATAATGATCAATTTTGATTATTTTTTTCAATATCAATACTGAGATATTTCAGTATTGATTTCAAGTGTTATATCTGGCATTTCCTATAGTTTTCTGTTGCTGTTCCTCCTAAAAATCCTTTCAGACAAAATTGAATCTTCTCACTCTGTTTTTCAGTTCTTTCAACTTTCAGAACTTGTCATGTCTTTATTTCTCTCTGATATGTTCTGTGCTACGACTTCATTTCCAAATTCTAGTAATTAATTTTCTCTTCAGTTTTGTCTACTAACCTACTAATTATTTTATATATTGACATCTTTTTTCTGATATTTTGTTTTCTTTTCTAAGATTTTCAAGAGGAGAAGATTGTGTGTGCTTTGTGTTTACTGTCTTTACTAGAATCTGTCATTGACATTTAAAATAAATTGTAACATGGTTCCAGCGTAATACTCTTCCTATTTGGTCACTTCAAATGCTATAAAAGTCACCTGGTTTATCAAGTCACCATGAATTATTGCCCTGTCCTCTGATATGTCGCTAACTATCTTCCACATCAGTTTTCCTCATACATTGATGAGCCATGTTCTTTTCTTAATATATGAGAAACATAGCAACATATAATAAGCTGATTATATTAAGTTTTTTAGCATACCCCTATCATGTTGAGGCTGACATTTTAAAAGGCATAATATCTATATGTCTTTATTGAGCTTGTATAGAAAATTAAATTAGTAAAGAAAAAAAAATCCAGACATCCTTACAGAGATATCTTCTTCTCCAAAACGATTAAATAATTATATGATAGAAACTGAACTCAAAAGCAGGGTTTAAAGAAAATGACATTCTATAAAACTTGCTTCAGTACAATCATATTCAGTGACTCATCCTGTTGTGCCTTCTAACCTCTGCTCTTAAAAACAAGCCCTTAGAAGGTCACTGCAACCTTAAATGATGTTGATTTTCTTCGGATTATGCTGTAACTTGACAGGAGCCATAAGAAGGCCACATTATAAATGATATATCTTGGTTACTAATGTCCTTTTCTGCTGGCGCTCAGACAGCTCTTGTCAAAGCTCTTAGACCAGATAATGCTTTCCTACTCCTTTAAAGAATAATCTGAAAACACTACCCAGAGTGCAATAAAAGTCCCAGAATTGTTTTTCTGTAGATAGGTCATGTCTTAGGGGAAAAAAAAAAAAACCTCTAAAAGGTTTTATTTTTTACTCTTTTAGTATTATAGTATACACACACACACATGCACACACATAGCATGTTAAGAAGTTTAAATCTCATAACAATTATTTAGGGAGTTAAAGAATTTTTATTTTTTTATTTGCTTGTTTTTACTTATGAAATTTAAACTAACATAAGTATACCAGGAGATGAGGTCCTAGTTTTCTTTCTGAAATTAAGATATAGCAAAAAAAAAAAGTTGGGGGGTGCAATTTAGAAGGTTAAGTCTCTAGTCCATGGAAAGCATTGAAACACACTGACATACATATTAATATATCAGATCAATCATGTGTTCTTATTCTTGGTGTATATTGAGATTTAAAAATTTATACCTACAGACTTTAATAAGCAAAATTGTCAGAAAGAACAATATTTTTTTAAAATATTTTTAATGTTTAGTTTTCAGAGAGAGAGAGAGAAAGAGAGTGCTAGGGAGGGTCAGAGTAAGGAGACACAGAATCTGAAGCAGGCTCTAGGCTCTGACACAGAGCCCTACATGGTACTTGAACTCATGGGCCACAAGATATGACCTGAGCCAAAGATGGACCCTTAACCAACTGAGCCACCCAGGTGCCCCAAGAACAATAGTTTTTAAGTAAATGATTATTTAAAACTTCTTCACTACAAAGCCTTTACTTTCTAAGCTGACAGGACACATTTTCAAGGAATCTTTTAATAATATCGAATGTAAGAATTTATGTTACTCAAAACTTCAAGCTTTCATAATGTCTTTAGCCTTAAGACTGTAAAATTTTCAATGACAGTGATACTCTCATTTATTTTGTGTACCCAGCACAGGGCTAGGTAAAGTTGGTGAAATATAAATGCTATTTAATAAATTGTATGAGGGCAATGAGCTTTTAGTTTTATTGCATTATTCAAACATAGTGAAAAGGTGTTGAACATTATGTGATATTTTAAGAAAGGGGTAAAAGGACACATCTGTATCTTTTTAATAGAGAATAAAGAAAATGGAAATAAAGTTAATTGCCACTGAACTAGTACAAGCTAAATTTTTCAGAAGGAATAATTAATTTAGAGAAAGCTTATAGACATTATTTTTTTTTAATTTTAATGTTTATTTTTGAGAGAAAGAGCGGGGGGGAGGAACAGAGAGAGGGAGGCACAGAATCTGAAGCAGGTTTCAGGCTCTGAGCTGTCAGCACAGAGCCCAAGCGGGGCTCAGACTCACAAACTGAGAGAACATGACCTCAGCTGAAGTCAGATGCTTAACTGACTGAGCCACCCAGATGCCCCAGAAAGCTTACAGACATTTTAAAGGAACATGCCACAAAACTTCATGTCATAGGATTATATAAATAATAATATTTTACAGACAAATGAGCCTATAAGCTACCTTAGATAAATTCTAGTCCTGTTTCAAGCACATGGAAAATCTATCTTTAATTTGAACCAGCACATAAATTGAGCATTGCTGAGACGTCAAATTACACTTTGGTGATGGAAGGAGTGGTGAATAATTATAATGATTGCAGTTTACATTTATATAGTAATATATGCTGTTTAATCTACTTTTATATCCATAGCTCTAGAGCAGACTGCAAAGATTTCATAATATCAGAATAGTGATTTAGCTTACATCTATCTACACTACACAGCTTAAATGTTTTCCATACTGAGTACCTCTATTTCCTGGAAATGCCAGGAATTTTCAGTACTCAAGCTTCAATGCATTACTCAATAACCAGATCTGTGGTTGTAGACAGTATCATCTCTGTAGCTAAATATCATTTCTCAATATAAGCAGTGATCTTCGGGTTAAAGTAGTTAGATATTTTTGTATTGGTTTTTATAGTGATATGAAACCAAGGCAAGTATCATTAAAAATTTCATATCAAATATTCCCTAATGTAGCCCAAAATTCCCTAATGTAGCCCAAAAGTGTGTGTAATAATATAAAGATTTTTTTAAGTTTTTTCCCCCCTGAAATGAGAAATACAATAGCAACTATTCTAATGCTGCTTTGCTTCTGCCCACTATCAATATTTGAGCAGTGTATGCGTTGTGAGTGCTCTGGATGTTGAGGTACAAATTTCTGAAAGGAAAAGGATGGGAGTTGGAAAAGATGACTGTTAAACAGAACTCTCCAATTTTACGAATTTATGATTCCATTAATTTTATGATGCTAATAGGTAGAAAACCATTCCATATTTTTCACCATGGATGACATTCATGATTACAAATAAAATACTTACCATTTTGTTTTCATATGATTTTCATTCTGATTAATGTGAAGAACTCAGACATAAGTTGACTAGACAAATTCCAAGGCTTCATGGAGTTATTTTCAATACTATCAATACTAATAACTACATTAAATCTTATTAGTGCATAAAATATTATCCTCACCAATTACCAGGATATTCAATGGTCTGAAACAATGCCATTTAAGACACTTATGGTAGAAATGGAAAGAAGTCTCTCTAAGAGAGTTTAGGGAGCATCTTCTATGACAGAAGATAAATGGCTATTACAAATGTTATTTAATTGGATGCCATGCTTTTTAGGTAACCAGGAACATGTGTCAAGTTGTATAATTTCCTCTTTTTTTTTTTTTTTCAGTCAAACTAGACCATGAAAACTTATTCTGTGGGATGGGGAGAATGGAGGAAAGCAGAGTGTTCCAAATTGCTGAAGACAAGGGTGGCTGAGGATAATGATAACTGCCTAATGAGTCTTCATATGTCCACCAAAACCATGCATAACTACCAGCATTAATAAAATGATACCATATACATATATATATATGCCATATATATGCACCATATATATATATATATATATATATGCCAAAGCACACCTAAAACTAAAAGTCAAATGTAAGCATTAAAGCAAACACTAAAGCCCTGTAAGGCCACTTTCATGATCTTGCCACAAACCTTTACATTTAGCATACTAGACACTTTCCTCACCAGAGAGGTTTTGGGGTCACTAGTGGGAAGAATCTCCCCAATAAGAACTAATCAGGGAGGATTCTTTGTCCCCAGGCCTGAGACTTTCTTCTTACAATGGGAGGCATCAAGGTAGGCAGGTGGCACAGACACTGGAAGCCTCTACATTCCTGCAGATCTGAGGGCTCTACTCCCCGACCAAGAGATACTCTGTGGCTCTGCCTGAAAAACCCTCCTGCCCTCTTAGGCAGTGCTGGAATTGACCAGTAGAAGCCACAGTAATAGCACCACATAAATAAACCAGCAGATCAAAGTAATACTGCAAGTGTCTGAAAATTAAATTATAATTGGAACCACAATCCACAGAAGTAGTCCAGGACTATGTGCTAAACCTAACCAGGGTGACTTCTTGCTAAAATAAAAGAAGTACTCATGACCCAAAGCCTCTTAACATAAGACAAAATGTTCAGGTTACAATTAAAAATTGCTCAGCATACCAAAATCAAGAAAACCATAACTTTAATGAGAAAAGACAATCAACTGACACCAACACCAAGATGAATCAGATGTTGGAATTATGTGAAAAGGATTTTTAAAACAACTGTCATAAAAGGTTTCCACAATCAATGAATAATTCTCTTTAAATTAATTAAAAATTAAAAACAATCTCAGCAAGGAAGTAGAAGTTACTTTAAAAAGAACCAAATGGGAATTATAGAACAGAGAAATATGTTTGTTTACAAGTTTGTAAAATACTTGTTGAATGTACTTAATAGTAGAGCGAAGATGACAAGACAGAATCAATGAACTTAGAACAGATAAAAAGAATATATCCAAATATGAACAACAAAAAGAAAATAGACTTAAAAAAAGAAAAAAGAACAGACCTCAGGATTCTGTCGAACAATAACAAAAGTTCAAAATTCCTAATGATTAAGGAGAGAGAAAAAGAATGAGTTGAAAGAGTGCGTGTAAGTGAAAAATCTCTAAATTTAGAATACATTTGTTTTCAAATTTTCATATACTCATTGACTATTATTATTTTGTTTTCTTTTTTTTTAAGTTTTTATTTATTTTTGAGATAGAGACAGAGCATGAGTGGGGGAGGATCAAACAGAGAGGGAGACACAGAATCTGAAGCAAGCTCCAGGCTCTGAGCTGTCAGCACAGAGCCCGATACCAGACTCGAACGCACGAACTGTGAGATCATGACCTGAACAGAAGTCGGATATCAACTGACTGAGCCATCCAGGCACCCCTATTATTTCATTTTTGGAAAAATGTCTATTCAGATTCTTTGCTCATTTTTAATTAGTTATGTATTACTATCTTTTGTATTTGGGTTGTATGTGTTCCTTATATCTTTTGGATATTAATCCCTTGTCAGAGATGATGTTTGCAGATGTTTTCTTCCTATTGCAAAATACAGATGCAACACAATCCCTTTCAAAATTGCAGTGGCATTTTTTTCACTGAAATAGAAAAAACAAGTGTACAATTCATATGGAACCACTAAAGACTCTAAATAGACAAAGCAATTTGAAAAAGAAGAACAAAGTTGAAGGCAACAAACTTCCTGATTTCAAATTGTATTACAAATATAGTAATCAAATCCATATGGTGTTGGCATAACAACAGATATACAGACCAATGGAACAGAATAGAGAGCCCAGAAAGAAATCCAAACATATACAGTCAACTAATTTTTGACAAGGCCACCAACAATACACAGTAGGGAAAAGATAAATAAATGGTGCTGGGAAAATTGGATGTCCACAAGTGAAAGAATGAAATTGGATCCTTACACTGTACACAAAAATCAACTCAAAGTGGATTTGACTCAAATGTAAGACTGAAACCATAAAACTCCTAGAAAAAACATAGGATAAAACCTTCCTGACAATGGCCTTATCAATTATGTTTTAGATAGGACAGTAAAACCTTAGGTAATAAAAACAAAAATGAACAATTGGGGCTACATCCAAGTAAAAGCTTCTGCACAGAAAAGAAAACAACAAAATGTAGACAACCTATAGATTGAATAGACAAATCACCATAGGGGATAGAAAGATACCAAAGAAAAGGTGTTCAATATCATTGGCCATTGGGAAATGCAAATTAATACCATGATCAGGTAACTCAATATGCCTATTTGAATGGTTAAAATAAAATTTTAAAAATACTAACAATATCTAATGCTGGCAAAATTTAGAACAGCTGGAACCGTCTCACATGGCAATGCAAAATGGTACAGGCTCTCTGGAAAACAATTCAGCAGTTTCTTGTAAAGTTAAGCCATATCCTTGCCACATGACTAAGCAACCAGTCCTGGGTATTTACTCTGGAGAAATGAAAATTTATATGCACAGTAAAACCTGTACACAAATGTTCACCAAAGCTTTATTTGTAAGAGACAAAACTAGAAATAACGGAAATGTCCTTCAACAGGTGAATGGGTAAATTATGACATATCCATACAATGGAATACTACCATAAGTAAAGAGGAAAGCTATTGATATAAACATTGACTTAGATGAATCTCAAAGATGTTATGCTGAATGATTACATGTCTCAAAAATTACCTACTGTGTGTTTCCATTTTCTTGTCATTTTCTTTTTTGAAAATTTTTAAATTTTTATTTATTTTTGAGAGAGACAGAGACAGAGCATGAGCAGGGGAGGGGCAAAGAGAGAGGGAGACAGAATCTGAAGCAGGCTCTGATGTGGGGCTGGAACCTGCTTATCATGAGATCATGACTCTGAGTGAAGCACAATGCTTAACTGATTGAGCAACCCAGGAGCCTTGCCTTGCATTTTCAAAACAACAAATGGAAAGCAGATCAGTCATTAGTAGGAATATGGGTGGAGGTGATGCTATCACTGTGAAGTGAAAACATGAAGGGTTTTTTGGACTTCTAGAGAATTCTGCATCTTCAATGTGGTGGTGATTACCCAAACTGATACATGTGTTAAAACTCTTAGAATTGTGTAACAAGAGAAAAACATCAATTTTAATATATGGTAACTATAAAATAGAAAATAGGAGAATAAAAAACAAAGACAAAAAAGTCATTATCACAAAATAGCATAGAAATTACTTCCAGAAAAGTCTGAAAATGTGATCAGCATGGATTCCCAAGGACATCCTAAGGTCCTAATAACATTTTTTATCTTACCCTGGGCATTTCATATGTATATGATAATTTGGAGATAACTAGTAAGATTGAAGAAGCATATATATGATGCCACAATCAGTCCATATATTCTTTTAAATAAATTTTGGTACATTTCTCCAAAGAAGCATATGTAAATGTGCTTATTACAGCACTTTATGGTGAAGAAAATATTTAGATGT
This sequence comes from Hyaena hyaena, assembly GCF_003009895.1. NCBI lineage: Eukaryota > Metazoa > Chordata > Mammalia > Carnivora > Hyaenidae > Hyaena > Hyaena hyaena. Next base: position 17,889 of record NW_024082453.1, read on the forward strand.
GACCTATTCATAAAAAGAAAATTGATTAAGTATGCTTATTTACATGAAGAAATAGTATACATATCATTGAAAATAAAAAAGTATCTATATCAACACTGGTATATCTCAAGAACTTAATACAAGTAATAAAGGCAGGTTGTGAGCTGTTGCATACCAGTTATTATTTTTTATTAGTAAAATAACTAAGCTAGTGTATAAAACATGTACAAAAATAATGAATATCAAACACATGATAGTGCTTATCTCTTTGGTAAGAAGGGGAATAAAAGAAGAAGGGAATAGAGGAAAGTAAATCCATCTGCAGTGTCTTATTGAAAAGAAGAAAATCATCGCATCATATACGGAGACATGTGATAAAGCTCGCTGTTGTGTGAGAAGGGATTGATGACAGTATTATTACCTGTATGTTTGAACTATCTTATAATTTAAAGGCATATTGATTATATTCCTATCAATTGATTTTTCTTAAATGTCAATTGCTTCTCTCATTTATTACTTTCCTGGCCCCTGTGTGTATTTGAATTTGTAATCTCTGTACTTCCCTGTGAGGCTAAAAACATGTCTTAGGCCTCTGACAGTTGACAACCTTTGTAAGCACTTGGCCACTTGGACTCGGAACCCTTTTGCTTCTAATTGTTTCCCTCTTAGTTTGCTACCACTATGGCTACCAACACTGCTTCTATTCTCTACACCTGGGACCTGTTGTTTTAGGCCATGCAGACTCTGAACAGAACAACTATTTTCTTTGTGCTGCTTTCCTTGAGATGCTCCTTCTCCACCCTTTTCTGAGTCTCTGCAAGAAAGATTGGGAATATCGATACTAGGGCAGACTAAGAAGGTAGATAGTTCTTGTCTTTTGTTGCTTTGTTTTAGATTATAGATTAGAAAGAAAGCCCTATCTTTGGGGAGGAGTAAGCTGGGGTTTTTTGATAGTTTGCAAGGGAGGCTGTTCCTGCCAAACCTGGAAGCCTGCAGGATTCTCCCACCCCCCCCATCCACCAAACTATATATTTTTTTCTTTTTCTCCTTGGGGAATCTTGGCATGATAGGCAAAACTGGGTTTTTTCCTAAAATCATCCTTAGAAAGCAAAGCAAATTCCTGCTCTATAGAAATGAGGCTGGATCCTTACCAAACTACTAAAATTCTGTTAACATATCCATGTCTACAACATATCTCTTTTTAACATTTATGCAAAACAAAAATATACAAAATCTCTACCCTTGAAGGACTTGAGGTAAAATAATTGGTTGCTTAAACAAAGTGAAACATATTTCTTGGCTTTTGAATCTGAAATGATCAGTTTTTAAAATTATCCTTCACTTTATACAAAGTAGGTATATTTAATGAGTTCATCAATATGAAATTTACTTAACAAGTTCCTTATTACTAAAACAACTCAGTAATAGATCCTAGGATTAAGTTGACAAGAGTATCAATGTATGTTGGTAAAATGGGAATCTATTGACTTATGCCAGAAACACTTAAGAAAATGTGTCTGAAAGATATTTCAGAGTTTGGGTGAAGTTAATTAGCATCTAAGCACCACTTAAGAAAGTATTTCCTTAGAAGAGGCTACTTTTGTATGACAGCTCAAGACATTTATATTAAGGAAAGATGCAGATTGCACCTGTCATTTAGCTCATCAAGTCTAAAAAAATGGGTTTTCCTTCCTTTCCAAAAAAGGAGATGTTTTACCACTTAGAAGACACTTTATTTTTTCAACTCCTCTGATCAAGACTATTTTGTTTCTTGACTACTTTTAAATTAAGCATAAAATGTTTTTAAAAGATACTCTTTTTAAAAATTGTTTAATGTTTATTTATTTTTGAGAGACAGAGTGCAAGCAGGGGAGGGGCAGAGAGAGAGGGAGACCCAGAATCCAAAGGAGGCTCCAGGCTCTGAGCCGCCAGCTCAGTCCTGATGCGGGACTCAAACCCATGAACCGTGAGATCATGACCTGTGCTGAAGTCGGACGTTTAACCAACTGAACCACCCAGGTGCCCCAACATGAAAACATGAATAATTTATCTTGTAAAAGATAAACTGTGTACTCTGTAATATATAAAACCATGGGGTGTGGGCATAATTTCTTTTGTTTCTTGCTTGTCATATACTTATGCATTTATGTGTTCATTGTATCATACTTCTTTGTGCTATAGATATGTGTGTGTGTGAGTGTAAACCATTTATATTGACCATATTACTGTTTCTGACTGAAGAAAATCTGATTCTTGAGATAAAGAATTTTGTACTCCATAGTATCTAGCACAGTACAACACATAAGGGACATATTTTTAAATGTTTATTTGATTATTTTAGTGAGAGAGAGAGAAAAATCAGGGAGAGGGAGAGAGAAAGGGAGAGAGAGAATCCCAAGCAGGCTCCACACTGTCAGCACAGAGCCTGACACAGGGCTTGATCCCCTGAACAGTGAGATCATAACTGGAGCCAAAATCAAGACTAGGATGCTTAACTGAGTCATCAGGTGCCCCCACACATAATAAGATTTAGGGAAAATTTTTAATTTCTGAATGAGGCCAATTGAAGATACTGCTTTACATGCTTGGGAGTTTGTGGTATAGAAAGTCCTTCCCATACAGATTAGCTAAAAAAAACAAACAAGAAGAAACAAACAAAAAATCCCCAAAGAACAAAAACAAACAAACAAGCAAAAAGTATTACCCTGATGCAATGCCTTATAATGTAAACTGCTTCGGAGACTTGCCTTCCAATCTCTCACTCTATTGTGCAAGCTTTGTGGCCTTAAAGGACATATAACTCTTGATTCCCCTACTCTGTGCTGAAGCCCTAGACAACCATTAATGTACTTTCTGTCTATATAGATCTGCCGTTCTGCACATTTCATATAAATAGAATCATGATATTTGTGAGTTTTGTAATTAGTTTCTTCAACTTAGGATGTTTTTGAGGTTCAGTCGTTTTATATATAAACATAAATATATATAATAATATACTATTATTTATATTATATTATATTATATTATATATATAAAATTCCTTTTTATTGACAAATAATATTCCATTGTGTGGATGTCAGTTTTCAGTTAATGGACATTTGAATTGTTTTCACTTTTACTTTTTGGCTATTACGAATAATACTGATAAGAACATTCAGGTGCAAGTTTATTTGTGGATAGATAATTCACTTTTCTTGGGTAAATATCTAAGAGTAGAATTGCTGAGTCATATGGCAATTATTTATTAACATTTCAAAGAACTGCTAAATTGTTTTCCAAAGTATTTGCATCCTTGTACATCCCAACCAGCAAGGCATGGGGGTTCCAGTTTATATATATCCTCACCAACCGATTATTTCCACCCTTTTTATTATAGTCATCCTAATGTTTTTGTTATGGTCATCCTGTTTATTGTTATTATAAATAACAATTATTATATATTATTTAAATAATTATGTATGAATCATTCTTTTTTCCGATTTGAATTTCTCTTTTGGAAAATTGACTTTTGACTATATTATTGACTATGTTTTGATTATTTGTCTTTGTATTATTGAGTTCTAAGAACTCTTTATGTATTCTAAATACAAGTCCCGTATCATATATGATTAGCAAATACTGTCAGCATTCTGTGAATAGTCATTTCACCTTCTTGATTGTATCACTTGCATCACAAAAGATTTTTAATTTTAATGAAAACAATCTACTCCTGTTTTCTTCTAAGAGTTTTGTAGCCTTTAGCTACATTCTTTATTTATTCAGTAACTGGTATAAACTTTGATCCCTAGTGTAGCACATAGTCATCTAGTGAATTTTCCTGACTAAGGTGCCCACTTTTCTGAGCAATTTAATTCATACCTCCACCATCTGCCACAGTTATTCTAATATCTCAACTTCTCTCAACATGAACAGTCACTTTTCTTTACTTCTAGGATTTATGCTAGTAGTGAATTTGCAAAAAAAATAGACTTTTAAAATTATATTAATTCCTTTTATTATATTAGCAAACTAACTTTTCTGACATTTCTATACTTCTTTAAATAGAGGGGATAATGAATGACAAACCTAGTATATTTAAAGACCTTTCCTTGTTTAAGTTTGTCTCTTTTCTATGAAAAAAATTATTAAATATTTTAACTTACCTTAAATTTTACTGACATATTTTTCATTGGCATATGTATCTCTCTGTATCTGTGGTCACTTCTTTCCCACTATCTGAGCTTACTACCTGTCAACTTTATTCACTTAATCATAGTTTGTGATTACTTACTTTCCTTTGAATAAAGTTGTTCAAATTCCTCATCCTTCTCTCCCATGTATTCTCTCAAACATACAAAAGAGAGTATGTACATAATAAAGTAAATTTAAAAAAAATAAAAGACAAAATTTGAAAGAAATAATGATGAGTTAAGTTTTCAATAATCTTTCTTCATATTTATATTACTCTTTTTTCTCTGGTTACATAAAGGATAACATATATTTTATAAGATAAAGAAAAAGTGCAAACTACTTTCTATTATCTTATAAATTAGACTAGGAATCACTTCGGCAAACTCCAAATACATAAAGTTTTAAGGAGCATGGTAGTCTTTTATTTTCTAAGGGTGACATTTTTTCAGAAAGAACTCGATACCTATTTGTTATTTGTTTGTCCTCATTCATTATAGTATGTTATTCTAATTTGTACTCAATAACTATTTGTTGAATTGAATTTAATGAACTACACTTTTTGAAAAGTAAAACCAATTTTCTTTTCTTTCCATCCTTTATTTCACTTTCTTTACAATTATATTTTTCAGAAAACTTCTATAATTTAATAGCCAGTCAGATTTTTAAAATTCCTTATACCACTTGAAGAAAAAATTATGTTTCAAGTTCTTTTATATGAAGGCAATTATTTATCATGGTTGCTTTTCTCTATTTGGTATCCTGGGGATATAGTTCAATAGAGTTTTGGAAAATTCTCATTACTCTTCCTGGCAATATTCTGGTGATTCTTTGTATTTGTTGACTTAATTTTCTTGTGTCTTTTCACTAAGTTTATGGCTTTGGCTGCTGTGATGAGAAGCCAAAGGAACAGGAAAGGACTCAACAGATTTTATAAAAGTTAAAGAAGTCCACCATTCATTTCAGCTTCCAGTAATGTACTGTACTCCATCAGGCATGCTAATTCAGAAAACCTTACCTTAGTGCCAGACAGTTAAAATGAATAAATTATCATAAATATTCACGATTATATTGAAAATAGAAAATTGTGTAATGTTCAACTTGTTCTAGATGCCTTCCAAAAATTGTATTTTCATAGCCTTCCTTAGGTGTCATTACTTAAAAGGCAAAATATGAATGGTCCATCATCATTTTTTAAAGGTTTAAGCAGTGAGTTTAGCAGAATGCAGGTGATTTAATGTTTTCACTGGTTCTGTGACATACAATAAAGAGTTTCTTCTCATTTTAACCTTTTGGGATGAAGCCAAAACATACTTTTGTATAGTTAGACAATAAGCACTTTACAACTTTGTAGGTGAAATAAATTACCCCATTTCTGCTTCATTCTTAGTATTTGCTTTAGGGTAAAGCATGAAAGAAAAGCCCTTGTGGTAAAGTAAAAATAAGTCGCTGCAAGTCATTGCTGTTTTCTCTTTGGCAGCTTGAAGAAGGTAGTTGAGATCTCATATTCTTTATCTTCTTCATTTAAATCATTTTAGGCCAATGGTTGTCAGCTATGTAGATTCACTATAGTATCTTTGAATTATAGTGAGGCTAATACGGATTTTTTATAATTATACATTTACATGCCATTTGACTCATCTTCATTGTTTGAAAATAACTATTCACTTTCTTTGTGGAATAAAATTCATATGCCTCATGTGACAACATATATATATTGTCACATAGTGTCACATGGCCTTCTTGGATGCCATTTAACTCATTTAACTTAAGAACAAACATTACTTCCTGGGGTGCCTGTGTGGCTCAATCAGTTAGGCTTCCAATTTTGGCTTGGTTGATGATCACAGCCTGTGAGTTTGAGCCCCATGTCTGGCTCTGTGCTGACAGCTCAGAACTGGAGCCTGCTTCAGATTCTGTGTCTCCCTCTCTCTGCCCATCCCCCACTCTCACTCTATCTCTCTCTTTCTTTCAAAAATAAATACAAAACATTTTTTTAAAAAAGAACAAACATTATTTCTTAGTATGTGAAGTTATTTTTTCAAAGAAATCTACAAAAAAGGACAAAAATAATCCATTCATCATATTTCTCTGTTAAATAGACATTAGGTAGTGATAAAGCAGGCTTTGATGGGGCATTACCAATGCTGCTTATGACATGTTCCAAAGTTTTTCAATAATAGAATATAGATAAATAATCACACTATCTGGGTATCTTACTGTTTTACCTGTTAGGTCAAAATACTTGTGTATGAGGTAAATTATTAGTAGAACAGGCAAAGACAAAGTCATGTATAGTCTTACCAACCAGTATTTTTATAATTATTTATATTAATATCTAAATAAATTTTAGATATTCAGAACTATAATGGCAAAGAAGATCATACTAGATTCAGCTAATACATTTAAAATAAATTGAGGTAGGGGCGCCTGGGTGGCTTAGTCGGTTAAGCGTCCGACTTTCGCTTAGGTCATGATCTCGCTGTTCGTGGGTTCAAGCCCCGCATCGGGCTCTGTGCTGACTGCCAGCTCAGAGCCTGGAGCCTGCTTCAGTCTGTGACTCCCTCTCTCTCTTACCCTCCCCTGCTCACCCTCTCTCTCTCTCCTAGAAATAAATAAAACATTAAAAAAATAATAAAATAAATAAAATAAATTGAGGTAGCAGTTGATAATATATTGTGTACTATATGTTATGCAGTTTGTAATTTCCAAAATTAAAATGAAAAGGACATAATAAATTAAATTAAATTAAATTAAATATGGATTTTTGCCTTAAAACTTTTAACACTTAGTCAACATGTCTTCTATCTTGGAACCATTATTGACTATTAAGTAAAAAAAAATTAAACTGGATTTCATATAAATATTTAGCACATAATTTCCTTCTAGATCTTCCTTAATCTTTTCTTCTCAATTCAGAATAAGGTACTGTTTAAATTGGTTTATCAAGTCCACTTACACAGTCACTAATTAACTAAATATAAAGCCTCTAATGTATGACTCAAAGACATTTCCTTTCTATTGTCTAAGAAAAGCTTTACTATCTATTGTTTTGAGATTGATTGGGTGATTAAATGACATTTGGAAGTTAACAAGAAACTATTTCGACACTAAGTACCACAAAATATTACATTAAAACTTAAAAATGGGGGCACCTGGGTGGCTTAGTTGGTTAAGCGTCCGACTTTCGCTTAGTTCATGATCTCGCGGTTCGTGGGTTCGAGCCCCGCGTCGGGCTCTGTGCTGACTGCCAGCTCAGAGCCTGGAGCCTGTTTCCGAGTCTGTGACTCCCTCTCTCTCTGACCCTCCCCTACTCACACTGTCTCTCTCTCTCTCCTAGAAATAAATAAAACATTAAAAAAAAAAAAAACTTAAAAATGATCCTAGCAAAATGAAGGACTTAATGTTTGAGAATACACTTTAGGTAATACCTAAAACTCTAAATCTGATTTACACAAACACCTTGTTTTCCACTGGTTGAGCATCAGCATATTTTCTTAATGGGTCTACCTATAGCTTTTCTTTATTGCTAGATATGTTTATATAAAATTAGGAATCAGGTGGCTCTTCCAATTTTTGTTTTAGTTTAGTACACTATTTAAAAAGATGCTTAATTCATTCTTTTGCTGCCTTTCTTTAAACTCAAACATTTCAGTGTCTTTAACAAGGATAACTCCAAATACTACATGAAGCCCAGAGATTAGAACGATAATATTCCTTATGTAAATAAACCTATTCCAGATTTTCCTGAGTTACACTCTACAGTTGGTAAATATTCAATAATGGGAAATCAGAAGTATGACAATGTAATAGGAAAATCCTTTGACATTATTAGGTCATCTCTAGTTACGTACGTTGCATGTGACATTAATTTTTGGTCTGGAGCAGGAGCTTCAAAACATAAAGCAATACTGTGGTGCCTGGGTGGCTCAGTGGGTTAAGCATCTGATTTCAGCTCAGGTCATGATCTCACGGTTCGTGGGTTTGAACCCCAAGTTGGGCTCTGTGCTGACAGCTAGCTCAGAGCCTGGAGCTATTTTGGATTCTGTGCCTCCCTCTCTCTCTGAGCCTCCCCTGCTCATGCTGTTTCTCTCTCTCTCTCAGAAATAAATAAAACAAACAAAAAAAAACATAAAGTGATACTCATCACACAAAAGAAAAAAGATGCACACAATGCCTTTCTCTATATTGTTTCTTAAATAAGAACCCTAATACTTTGATTCCTCTTATGTTTTCTTTTATTCTCACTGCTGTCATTATTTTCATCTATACCCTCTATACATTTATTTTATCTTTCTGTCCTCAACAATTCTTATCATTTCCTTACAACTACATCTTTCTCCATATACTTTAATCCTTTTAGCTTCCTTTGAGTCACTTAATGTTTATTACATCTCCCCAGAAAATGATTACAGTCATTAAATCAACATGAATGAAAATAATAAGATTATCTCTGTTTTGATGACTGATTTTTAAAAAATTTTTCTCATCTACTCTCTAGTCCATAGTTATAAGCCAAGGATTCAGCATGGAAACAGGTTTAAAATGGTTTCAAGGGCCTTGATTTCTCATCTACTTTGAGACTTTACTATTTGTTTCTCTGATATATTTGTTCCAGCTTCTTCGGTCTACTCATAAACACTAAACTCCTTGTAGGGTCCTTATTAGCTCTCACCAAGGGACAGTCCATTGTCAAGAGTAATTTCTTTTTCCCTCTAAGTTTTGTGGCTATTCCCAGTATTAAAGTATATGGGTGTGCTGGAGCAGGAGAAGGAAGATATAAGAGATGGGTTGAAAGATGTATGTGTGTGAAGTATAGAATAGCGATGGATAGGGCAGAGAATGAGAACATAGTACTCATATTTGTTGCATGATGATCAAGGTGAGTTTAGCAACAAAGATGCCAAATAAATGTTAAGTGAATATATAATTTTTTTCTTACTTTCCTTCTTGTTTGTCAATACTTTGACTGTAAAATACCACTGAATTAGATATATCTCAGCCAAAGATATGTAATTATTTGCTATCTTCTAAATTCATGTAAATAGTGTTTGTATTAAACACTTGAAATAGGTACTGCATATGTTCACAGTACAGTTGGGGTGTCCATGATCTGCTCTATGGTGCTTCTTTGTACAACACTACTCTATCACCAGAACTCAACCCAGTACCAGGTAATGAGTGGATAAAAACATCTTGTCTGATGAAAGTGAATTTTTCTTGATGACTAAGTGAAAATATAAACTCAATTTGTGATTTTGTTTCTTTTTTCCTTTTATTATTTTTATTATGTCGTTGTAACTTACACACACACACATACATATATATATATGTCAGATTTTTAAAAACCTTACTAATATGCTTAATATAGTTGAAAAATGGGTCTTTGCTTTAAAGTTATCTTAAGTGAGGCTGAGTTAAGATGTTGACTTCTGATGTTTTTGTCACACAAAGTCCACAACTACTAATAGGTAACAAAATAGGTAACAAAAATGTAATAATTTAGTAACTTTAATCTTAAAGTCGATACACTAACAATAATAAATAATACATATAGTTTTAAAAAACTTAGTTTCTTTGTTTACAGTTTATTAGGAAATATTTGGATATATATCAATGTGTAAGTTTAAAATTTTATATCTTAATTTCTGCCAAATAGTTTAATATTGTCTTAGAGTTTAACAAAAAATAATCTTCATTCAAGCAATACTTGGCAACAAGAATCGAAGGTGCTGCAACATATAAGAGATTCAAGTTTACTGATATCTCTGGCATCTAACAGGATTTAAGAATATTTTTCTATTGATGTTTAAAAACAGTACAATGGGCAAACTCAATTTTTTTCTATTTTTAAAAATTGTTTGTTTGTTTATTTATTTTTAATTAATAGTTCATTGTCAAGTTGGTTTCCATATAACCTCCAGTGCTCATCCCAACAAGTGCCCTCCTCCATGCCCATCCCCCCCTTCCCCTCTCCCTCATCCCTATCAGCCCTCAGTTTGTTCTCAGTATTCAAGAGTCTCTCATGGTTTGCCTCCCTCTGTCTCCCCAACTATTTTTTCCCTTCTCCTCCCCCATGGTCCTCCATTAAGTTTCTCCTAATCCACTTATAAGTGAAAACATATGGTATCCATTGTCTTTCTCTGCCTGACTTATTTCACTCAGCATAACACCCTTGAGTTCCATCCATGTTGCTACGTATGGCCAGATTTCATTTTTTCTCATTGCCATGTAGTGTTCCATTGTATAGCTAAACCACATCTTCTTGATCCATTCGTCCGTTGATGGACACTTAGGCTCTTTCCATGTTTTGGCTATTGTTGACAGTGCTGCTATGAACATTGGGGCACATGTGCCCCTATGCTTCAGCACTCCTGTATCCCTTAGGTAGATTCCTAGCAGTGCTATTGCTGGGTCATAGGGGAGTTCTCTTGTTAATTTTTTGAGGAACCTCCACACTGTTTTCCAGAGGGGCTGCACCAGATTACATTCCCACCAACAGTGTAGGAGGGTGCCCATTTCTCCACATCCTCACCAGCATCTAGTCTCCTGATTTGTTCATTTTAGCCACTCTGAACAGCATGAGGTCGTATCTCAGTGTGGTTTGGATCTGCATTTCCCTGATGATGAGTGATGCTGAGCATCGTTTCATGTGTCTGTTGGCCATCTGGATGTCCTCTTTGGAGAAGTCTGTTCACATCTTCTGGGCAAACTCATTTTTAATCAAATGTACTGCAACTAAATATTATATATCACATGGTGTTGAAAATTTGTTTCAGAATTTTCTGAATCCTGAATTCTAAAAGATAATACTGTCTTTTAAAATGTTATGTATTTATTTTTGAAATAGAGAGAGAGAGAGCAGAAGAGAAGCATAGAGAGAGAAACGAGAGAGAATCCCAAGCAGGCTCTGCATTATAAGCACAGACCCCAACATGGGTTTCAATCTTACAAACTATGAGATCATGATCTGAGCTGAAATCAAGAATTGGATATTTTACTGATTGAACCACCCAGGTGCCCCTGAAGTACTAATCTGCACTAGGTTAAGATAATACGAATCCAGTCAGTATAGTAGGCAAAACAGGAAGAATAAATTGTTATTACAATAATGTAGATGTGATTTTTAAACTTTTAAATATCTTGTTTTAAACTATGCAATCCAGTAGATAAAGAAGTGAAGAATCTTCCTAAATATTATATTTCAAAATTTATCTCAACAAATAAAACATACAACTCAATTTTCTGTCTATTTAAGTTATGTACTAAGCTTTGAGGACAAAGACTAGTATAAAATGAAGCTACCAATGTTTTGAGTCAATGTAAATCATCTACATACTGGACAAGAATTTTATTTATTTTTCCCTTACAAAATAACGATCTTTTTAATTATTGAAAACTTGTGATATGTTTACATTAAACATCTGTATACTAACCCACTGCAGTATTATAGAACTTATTTATTTTTAGAACTTTAAAATTACAATCATGTCTTACAAATTTTAAATCTGCTAGTATATTTTTAGTAAAATATTTATTCTGCCTGATAATTTTATGGTTCTTAACTTTAGAGGCCATTCTTAGTTGAAGTTAGTGCTAACCGCATCCATTGCCTTATTTATATGCATGCATCTAAAAATCAGTTATATATTTTATGAGATATCTAGCTGCCTTTCCTATGAATTTAGTTCACATATCATTTCATTTAAAAATTCGTCACATTAATTCTACCCCCAAATTTTTCTAAAATGCTTGGGTCATTAAAATAGATTTAATATCTAGTAAAACTATCAGTAATTTTTTTCTTCTTAAGAATGTTAATTATAATTGCTCAATTGTTAAAGAAAAGTGAGCCTAATTTATTATGAGAAACAGACTATATGTGGGTAATATCTTTTGATTCATACAATTAAAATGCTACCTATCAATATTGCAAAGACTTAAGGAAGTTTATATAAAGAGACAAATTCATCTTTTTAAAAGCTGGTAAAGAAAGAAAACTTTAAATTGTTTACAATTTAGGTTTTGGAGTAATTATAGAATGTTAAGTTTGAATAACTAATTATGAGCCATTATACCTTTCCCCTAAATACAGTAGGGTTTCACATGCTTAGATACTATATTTTAACAATCATTGGTTCAAGTTGTAAAACATTTTTCTAAACCAAGAACATTAGGAAAATTCTACAACGTGTCTTCCCATTTCTAACTTATGAATTGATGTCTGTTTGCCATGATGTCTGATCAGGTTACTATGTAACTTTTCATTCTTTCCTTCTAAAAAATTTTTTTAAATATTTATTTATTTTTGAGAGACAGAGAGTGAGCAGGGGAGGGGCAAAGAGAGAAGGAGACACAGAATCCAAAGCAGGCTCCAGTCTCTGAGCTGTCAGCACAGAGCCTGACGTGGAGCTCGAACCCACAAATCGCAAGATCATGACCTGAGTCGAAGTCTGCCGCTTAACCGACTGAGCCAACCAGGTGCTCCAAAATTTTTATTTTTAAAATTTATTTTATAGCTAGCCTAGATAGCACATTGTTACTGATGTAAGCATAAGAATATGAAAGATCCTGAGATTGTGTAGTTTTAAATAAAATTATTCTAATTTACATATATATCTGATATATACAAATCTAATAGGAAATTCAGTAATAGTCATCTAAATTCAAATGTATTAAATATCCCAACAAATTTTGAAGTTGTGTTCTAACTCTGAATACTGCTAGTCACATGCCATATCCCTGGACTTTTGAGTCACTTAATAAATGCCCTGGGAGTCTTACCACCTACCATAATCCCATCCCATATAAAGTTTTTCTGGCTAACCAGATGCACAACCAAAGAGGAAATTAAGCAAGAGTATATAATTAACTGGGCTATCTTTTTTAAATGTATAAATATTAATTTATTGTTGATAAGAACAGACTGTACAATCATTACAATCAAGTGTCATTGGTAGCATTGGGTTGAATGACATGGCAGATACAGGCACCAATGTGGTAAATCACATAGCTTGTATGTGTTTAAATAATTCCTAATAAAGTCAGTACTGTCAGAACATCAGCAACATTATCTCATATGAGGTAAACTAGAAAACTATACAGCTCACTATGTAAGACTATGGGACCATGGGATTTTGAGAACAATGAAAAAAATTCTCAAAAAGCAGAACCAAGGTCTATCTGATTGACTAATCACAGCAAATAGGATTTGGTGTAATATAAACCAATTTCTGCTGAGTTTTTCAGATTCTCCCTTGTTTCTGAGTGAGAATTTTTACTCTCTATGTACTATTTCTGTACTGGGGAGATTGTGGAGAAGATAAGTCCGATACTATTTTATGTATCACTTAAAGGGCCAAACTCTAGATATATAAACAGGACTGAACACCACATAGAAATCCTAGACTTGAGTGGGGTGCAGTATTTTAGAGATAACTTAAAACAAATTTTCATATGGCAGTTTCTTGAAATATTCCTTAGGAGGCAAGTAGGGCATGCCTGGTGCCCTGTGTTTTGCCATGCCGTAATCTTTATGTTTGAACTATAAAAATTAGTCTTGGAGCTCAATCTTTCATGAAGATAAAGGACATATTAGGATATTATAGAGTAGAAAGATTCAAGTGGGTTGGATCCCTGAGGAATTTGTGAATGGATTTTCCATATCAGCTTGTTTCCAGTTTGTTAAATAAAAGTCAAATTGTGGTGCCTAGGTGACTCAGTCATTTAAGTGTTGAGCTCTTGGTTTCTGCTCAGGTCATGATCTCATGGTTCATGAGTATGAGCCATCAGCACAGAGCCTGCTTCAGATCCTCTGAATCTCACTCTCTCTGCTCCTCTCAAAAATAAAAAAACATTAAAAACAAGAGAGAAAGAGAAATAAACATCTATGATATTAAGTCAATGTTATTTTTATTCCCACTTCTCATATTTAAATCTAATCCTAACTGATAACATCAATCATGTAATAGAACCCAAAGAATTCTACAACTACAGCAAAATCAATACCATATAAGCAATATTCATTTAGCACATGCAATTAGATTATAAATCAAAAATTAAGTTTATTAAAAAACTCCATATGTTAATTTTAATATATACTTCCTTATAATTTGTGAGTAAAAGATGACATGAAAATAGAAAGTGAAAAAAAATAAATGAGTGATAATGAGAGTGCTAATATGTAAAATCTTGGATTTAGTCAAAGTGGTTTTGAGGGAGTAATTTATAGAAGTAAATTTACTTATTAAAAATAAGAAAGATGGAGAGTACATTAACTTACCCTTTAATTCAAGAAGCTGAACAAAGAATAATTAAACTCAAATTAGATAGAAGTAAGCATTTATAATTATACAGATGAGAAAATAGTAAAATATATGAGTGAGAGATGATCAGAAAAACACAAAACTATTTCTTTAAACATATATTTTAAAAAACTCTCACTAGTATAATTCTGAAACGTTAGAGAAAAAATAAATAAGCAGTCTTAAGACTGAATAATATGCCATTTAATTAAAAATAAAAAGATAGCTAAACATAGAAAATTATAAGATGTAATTTTAAGAAAATATGAAGTACCAAATTGGACCATCTTTATAAGGAAACTAAAAACAATAACAAAGGAAAATATTAAAATTATATTAAATATCAACTCAAAAGACAATAAGAAAATGCTTTAAAGGAAATTTAACTCTATTAATACAGATAGCCTTTTGTATGTAGATAATGCTTTTCACACTTCCACACATAAGCAAAATATTGTAATGTAGAAATAATCCGAGAGGATCAGTAAATGCAAGTTTCTTATGGTGATAGAATGTATATTATGGTATCTTTTTAAAAATTATGAGAACAAAGATGTTTTCTTTTTAGCTATACTACACGACATTGTAAAACATAGAGTATACTTCAATGAGGAAATAGATCGTAACAATTATGTCTTATTCATTTAAGAGAAAAGCTATTACTTAAAGAATGAAGAATAAAGTAATTCAATATTTAAAACTTCTAGGATTTTATAGGTATTTAAAATAATTTTGTATAGAAGTACACATTTTGCCAAATGTTGAAAAATTTCAAAATGAGTCTTTCTGCTAATTTGATGCTATAAAATTCAAAGTTGCATAATGACATTTGTAATCGTGATTTGTAAGAGGGCTTAGTTTTTAGTTTTGAGAAGTATGCTGGTGCAATTTTGATTGGAATTGCATTGAATGTGTAGAGTGCTTTAGGTAGTAATGACATCTTAACTATATTTATTCTTCCTATCCATGAGCATGGAATGTTTTTCCATTTCTTTGTGTCTTCTTCAATTTCCTTCATAAGTTTTCTATAGTTTTCATCATACAGATCTCTTGTATCCTTGGTTAGGTTTATTCCGAGGTATTTTATGGTTTTTTGTGCAGTTGTGAATGGGAGCAGTTTCTTGATTTCTCTTTCTGTTGCTTCATCGTTGGTGTATAAAAATGCAACCGATTTCTGTACGTTGATTTTGTACCCTGCAACTTGGCTGAATTCTTGGATCAGTTCTAGTAGGCTTCTGGTGGAGTCTGTCAGGTTTTCGATGTAGAGTATCATGTCATCTGCGAAGAGTGAAAGTTTGACTTCCTCTTTGCCAATTCTGATGCCTTTGATTTCCTTTTGTTGTCTGATGGCTGATGCTAGGACTTCCAGCACTATGTTAAACAACAGTGGTGAGAGTGGACATCCCTGTCGTGTTCCAGATCTCAGGGGGAAAGCTCTCAGTTTTTCCCCGTTGAGGATGATGTTAGCTGAAGGCTTCTCATAGATGGCTTTGATGATGTTTAAGTAGGTTCCTTCTATCCCAACTTTCTCGAGAGTCTTTATTAAGAAGGGAAGCTGTATTTTGTCAAATGCTTTTTCTGCATCTATTGGTGGGAATGTAAACTGGTACAGACCCTCTAGAAAACAGTGTGGAGGTTCCTCAGGAAACTAACAATAGAACTCCCCTATGACCCAGCAATAGCACTGCTAGGAATTTACCCAAGGGATACAGAAATGCTGATGCATAGGAGCACATGTACCCCAATGTTCATAGCAGCACTCTCCACAATAGCTAAAACATGGAAAGAGCCTAAGTGTCCATCAACAGATGAATGGATCAAGAAGATGTGGTTTATCTATACCATGGAATACTCCATGGCAATGAGAAACAATGAAATCTGGCCATGTGTAGCAACATGGATGGACCTTGAGGGTGTTATGCTGAGCGAAATAAGTCAGGCAGAGAAGGACAAATATCATATGTTTGCACGTATAGGAGGATTAGGAGGAACTTGACGGAGGAACAAGGGGGAGAAGAAGGGCGGAAATGGTGGGGGAAAGGGAGAGAGGCAAACCATGAGGGACTCTTGAATGCTGACAAAACTGAGGACTGATGGATGTGGGGGGAGGGATGGGCATGGAGGAGGACACTTGTGGGGATGAGCACTGAGTGTTATGTGGAAACTAATTTGACAATAAACTATTTGTAAAAAAAATAAAATAAAAGACAATAACATTTATTAAAAAAAAAAGAAAAGAAAAGAGGGCTTAGTTTTTCTTAACCTAAACTCCACTAATTTGCTTTCAAGACTGAGTGCCATGTTATTTTTTATGAGATTTCTTAAGGATAAGATTGGTGGAATATCAGAGGAAGAGTGCAGACATTCTGATTATCTTTTGTATCACTCTTGAGATAATTCAGAGTTAATAAAATCAAACTTTCTTTTAGAAAAAACTAGCAGAGCATTCTGATTATGATTTTGACCACTCTTGATGTATTCACTTAGGAAGAACACATATATATGTTCTCTTTCATTATTCTTTTTTGTTTATTTCTTCATTGTTGCTCATGATCAAAATGATATTCTTCCACTAAACATCTTCTCTAATGAATAAGATAATGGCTCAAAGAAGAAAGACATGATGCTGATAGACAGAGAGCTCTTTTGAAGACAATATTGTTGGAAAGATAGTAATTGTTACATAGCTCAAGGTGGAGCCCTTGGTTATTCCTTCCATTGGTCAGGCAAGTGAGAGCCTGCTGCTGTACACAGCAAGACCTGCAGCAAATAAATAGATGCTGTATGAAAATTTAAAAATAACAAAACACTTAAGTGCACCTTTTTGAATTAATTTAATATGCCTGTCATATGGAAATATGTGACACAGTTCACATGAACTTTATATGATTACAAAACTGTCAGAATTTATTTGAAGACAATGTGTATTAGCAAATAACAGTTTTAGAAAAATTATAGCCAAGTGATAATTATGCACAATATTAAAGATTTAAAAATGTTTTTGTAAAGCAGTATTACATAAACTCAGCTCTCTATAGTCATCAAATATATCTCCTCACAGGAGAGTAAAATTTGCTTACTTTCATAGAAGATAAATTTTAATGTATAAGAAATATCTGGAAAATTATATTTATTTCATAGCTATTTAACTTTCAGTATTATTCAAAATCTATTCTTATCACAATCTGTATTCCTTAGTTAATAAAAGTTGGATGCTCTCCTTGGATATCAAGTTGGATAATTTGCTAGTGAAAAGCCAGTTTATAGTAGTAAGTATCTATGTGCCTCCCACAAGAAGTTATTAAAATGTCAAAATGAAACACAATGTGTCAGGATAGGTTTTTCACATGATTCTTTTTTATGTATTAATTTTCATATATTAATTTTCAGATCACTTATTCTGAGATTTGAGTTACATGTATAATATGTCATTATCATTGATCCTTTTTGTATTATTATTATTATGAGAACTTCAAAGGTAAATTCTAGTGCGGATGCAGGTATAAAGTCTTTCCAAGAGAGTGAAATGAATGAAAGGAACAAAAAAATAGAGATATGTAAACCTTATCAATCTAAAAGCTAACAAACAGATGCAGCATTGTTTTATAAACAATAAAGAGTAACTCCAATATCTAGTGAAATTAAAATCAGATGAGAAAAAGAAATTGTGAATTGGCAACTTCTCAACTCAAAGAAGGATGCACTATGATATAAAGTAATCATATGTGTTTCTAAAGCACCATTAGTATCCTTTTGTTGTGAGTCATGAGCCCTGAGGACCTTCCAAAACAAGATAATTTAAAATTACCCTCTATGTACCCCATCACCAAATTATGAATCAGCACTGTCATCAAGAATACAAAAAAAATAAATAAACTATACATTTATACTTAGCCATATATGTTTACCACTGCCCTCTTATAAAACAGAAGACTGAAGATGAGGGAAGATGAGAAGAGTCAAAGAACAAACTATGACCCAACTTTATAGTTGTAGAGCAACTATCAAGCATAAATGAATATGCACAGAATGTATTCTGATCCATAAAATAAGAATTCAGGCTGGGGTACTTCACCCTAATTCAATTTCTCACTCAAAACCAGAGACAAAAGCAAAAAGAAAGAAAACAAAAATGCAAATGGCGTATGAATTATTGGGACAGAGTAGAACACAGCATGCAGGAAAAGAAGTGATTTCAGGATATAGAGGAATCAGTTAGAAACAAAGTATCCTGAAAGCAATGGACTTTAGACGATAATATATCTCCTTCCTCTTAGAATATTGAATGACATAAATGATCACCTAAGCCTTTTAATACTCCCAAAACAAAGTTGATTTTAAAGAATAAGTTAATTGGTCTAATAGGATCTAGACATATTTTCCTTCATTCAAAGATCATTAAAAATATGCAGGGAATAAAGTGTGTAAGAAAAAATAAGCAAACATAAATTTATATAGATATTGATTTTGACCAGTCTTTTTGATGCATCTTCTTGTTGGAAAACTAAACATACTTAATTCAAAATCTTGGATAAAATATGAGGAAATGATCTTCAAAAATTAAACAAAGATCTGAAAGGCAAATTAGCAGGACAAATAAACACATAGGAGAGGAAAATCCCGAGATATAAACAAAGCACTCAAGGTCAGGGTTTCTCTAGATTAAATCAAGATGTGATATTGAAGTGTGATTGTAATGGACTTGCAAAGAGGAGAAGAAGGTTTAACATCCTATTTTATCCACAATTGGTTCCACCTTCAAGGTAGAAATGAACCAGAAGTAAACCACAAGCATTCCTACCTTCCCCAGGGCACTATGTATCAGGAGACCTGACTTGCCACTAAATAAAATAACATGGAATAAGCTTTATAAACGCTTAAGAAATACAACAATTTTAAACTTCTGTGTGCCCCAAAACATAACCTTTATATATTTAAAGCAAAAAATTATTATAGGCAAAAATTAATAGGCAAATTAAGTCATAGTGTGGGATTTTTAAGAGACCTTTAGTCATTAGTGAAATAATAAAAAAGGTAAAACTATCTGGAAAGATTTCAAAAATCTGAACATGATTATCAGGGTTGACTAATCGACATGTATAGAACCCTCCAAGAATTTCAGCATTTTTCCTTTTTTGAGGACAAATAAGCTATTTTTAAAAAAATCATACTGCTCTGGTTGGCCAGTGAGCAAATTCTAACACATTTGAAATGGTTGAAGTCATATAGAGCTTGTTGTCTGACCATAATGCAGTTAAGCTAGAAGTTAACTGCAAAATAAATAATTAACTTCTGAAAATTAACTAAGGACTTTGGAAATTTGAAGTTGGGAAGCATCAGCAAGATGATGAAACAGGAAGCCCAGCCCTCCTTCTCCTCATAGACACAATTATTTAACACGAATACAGGGACCAATTCCCTTTGTGAGAAATCCAGAGATCAGTTGGGAGGCTCCTTCCTACACCCCAAAGCAAGCATGAAAACAGGCATATTCAAACCGGAAGGAAAATTTAGAGGCTACTGTCACCACAATCCTTCTCCCAGTCACAGCACCATGTAGTCAGGAGGAAACTGAGTTCCCAGCTTATCCCAAGGGAGGGAGAGGACTGGATAACATACCCATCATTCTGACTTTTTAGGACACTGTCCAGGAAACTGGTTTCTGTCATGCCTGAATCTGAGCACTGACAGGAAAGGGCCCCATATTAGGAGCTGATGAGAACAAAGAAGACAATCTGGACTATACACACACTTAATGGCTATATACCCTCCCTCCAGTTTATTGCAGGAACTGTAGGCAAATTTCCCCAATTCCTGCTTCCCCCTGAGAAGAGCAAGAGTTGGAACATCCATCCAACATTCCAGCTTTCCAAGGAGCTGCCAAAGGGCAAGCTTCTTAATCACCTATCTTAGAGCACTTACAAGACTTGGCATGTTCTAGCTAGCTGGGGACCACTGAGAACAAAGGTGAGGTTTGATATAGTATTCAGTCACCACCAGATCCCCTATCCCTGGCGACGTGATCAGGAAAACTCCATCTCTGGCATATCTCTAGGCAGGGAAAGAGAACACTGAAACACACATCCAACATTCAGATTTTTACAGTCCAAGGGACTGACTTCTCTTTTATCTGTCTCAAATTGCTGATGGGAAATACAGAAATCTAGATGCCTTTGGGCTGCTGCAAACTCAAAATGAAAAAAGAAAAAAAAAAAACGAGTTGAACAGTATGCTGCTGCTTCAGAAGATCCAGATTATAGCAGGCAAATTTGGAAACAAAGATTATGTTCTCCTTAAAAAGAAACCCAAAAATCCCTCTAATCAGGAATTTATATGTCTAAGTCAAGACAAGACATGACCACAGGAAAAATGTGAGAGGCTGTGAGAATCTCTACCAGGGCTGATAGACAAAAGGCTTTCCTTGAATGAAGCTAGTCTACAAAGATTGGGAGAAGTGGCCGTTTTTTCCACAAAGTGTTGAGGAAAATGAAGAAACAGGGAAACATAGTCCAAACAAAGGAACAACAACAACAAATCTACAGAAGCTGACTCTAAAGAAATGAAAGTATATTAATTGCCTGAGAAAGAATTCAAGATAATTCCCATAAAATACTGACTGAAATCAGGAAAATGATAGATGAAGAAAATGAGTGTTTCAACAAAGAGAAATATTTTTTTAAAAACCAAAGGGAAATCATGGAGCTGATGAATAAAATTGCCCTGAAACAAAATCACTACAGGAGTTAAACAGCAAACAAAATTAAGCAGAAGAATCTGAATTCAACTATAGACCGTTTGAAATGATCTAGTCACAGAGGAGCAAAGAGAAAAAGAAAGAGAAATAATGAAGAAAACCTATAAAACTAATAGGATACCATCAAGAAGACCAGTATATACATTATAGAAGCCCAAAAAGAAGAGCTAGAGGAAGGGAAAGAAAGTTTACTTAAAGAAATAATTACTAAACTTTCCCATTATCTGGAGAAGAAAATAGACAATCAGATTCAATAAACCCAAAAATTCCCTCAAGAGGAACCCAAAGAAGTCCACATAGAGACACATTTTCTCAGTGTCAAAATTCAAAGAAAAAGAATTTTGGAAGTCTGCAAGGTAAAGTGACTCAAAAAATTAAAAATAAAACTACCATATTATTTAGCAATTCCACTTCTGTGTATTTATCCAAAAGCATTTAGATCAGGATCTTGAAGAGATATTTGCATTTCCCATATTTATTGTAGCATTATTCAAATATTCAAGATGTAGAAACAAATTTAATGTCCATTAATGGATGATTGTGTAAATGTGCTATACAGATAGAATGTAAAAATAGAAAATAAGAAGGAAATCCTTTCATATGTGACCATATGGTTAAACCATTTGTTAAGGTGTGATTTATGTCCCGAAATGTTGTCTATCATGGTGAATGTTCCAAGTGAGCTTTAGAAGAACGTGTAAACTGCTATTGTTGAATGATGTAGTCTATAAATGCCAATTCTATCCAGTTGACTGATATTATTATTGAGTTCAACTATGTCCTTACTGATTTTTCTGCCCATTAATGCTGATAAAGGGATGTTTGCCATTTCTGATAAAAAAGATGTTGAAACTGCCAACTGTCATAGTTCATTTAGCAAATGGAAAATAGCAAAATGCTGGGCCGGGTAACTTATAAACAGTAGAAATGTATTTCTTACAGCTCTGGAGGCTGGAAGACCAAGATCAAGGCACCAGCATGGTCACATTCTCCAAGAAGGGTCATCCTTCTGGTTAATAGTCAGTGTGTTTTTGCTGTGTCCTTACATAGTTTAAAGGGCTAGGGATCTCTCTAAAGACTGTTTTATAAGGCATTAATTGCATTCATCAGCCCTCCCAACCCCCATGACTTAATTAAGCACATACTAGTGGTTTCACCTACTACCGCCATCATGTGGGTGTTTCTGTTCAAAACATGAATTTGGGGGACACAAGCATTTAGATCATAGCACCAAATATGATAGTGGATTTATCTATTGCTCTGTTAGCAATTCTGTTAGTATTGCCTTACATAGCTTGATTTGTTGAGTGCGCAAACATTAGAGATTATTATATCTTCTTGGAGAATTGAACATCTTTGTCACTATGTAATGCCCCCTTTTTTTTTATCCCTTATAACTTCCCCTGCTTTGACATTTGTTCTGTCTGAAATTAATATAGCTACCTTGCTTTCTTTGATTAGTGTTAGCATGGTTTATTTTCCTCCATCCATTTACTTTTCATCTAAATGTGTATTTACATTTAAAGTGGGTGTCTTATAGACATCACATAGTTGGGTCTTGTTTTTTGGTCCATGGTCTTTTAACTAGTACATTTAGATCAGTGACATTCAAGGTGATTATTGATAAAGTTGGATTAATATGTTTCATATTCACAACTATTTTATTGCCCTCTTCTTTGTTCTTATTTTATATTCTACTCCTTTGCTACCTTTTGTGGTTTCAATTGAGCATTTTATTTGATTTCAGCTTTTCTCAATTCTTAGCATATGGCTTGTATTTATTAATTTTTATTTTTAAGTGCATGTCAGTGCGTATTTACTTATAGTTGTATCTTTCCACTGAATTGGCTCTCTTATCATTATGTAAAGACTATCTTTGAATCTTGGACAATTTTTGTTTAATCTGTTTTCTCTGATATTAAGTGTAAATACCCATACTTTCTTTTGATTAGCATTTGTATGGAATATCTTCATCCCTTCACTTTCAGCCTGCATATGTCCTTAAAAATAAAATGGTCATCTTGTTGGCAGCATATAGTTGGATTTTAAAAATCCATTCTATCGGTCTATATCTTCATTGGTAAATTTCATCTATTTATAGTTAAAGTGATTATTGGCTTATATTTATTGATTTATTTTTCAAAGCTCTTTTGTTTCTCTCTTCCTCTTTTTTTATTATTATTTATTTTATTTTGAGAGAGACAGAGAGAGTGTGAAGGAGGAGGGGCAGAGAGAGAGGGAAACAGAATCCCAAACAAGAATTAATTCTTTTTTCTTTATCCTTTTTTTTAATCTGCTAGGTTTTTTTCCTTTGTGGTTATTAATAGGAGTGCAGAAAACTTTCTACTGTAACAATCTTTTTAAGGTAATAATAATTTAAGTTCAATCACACAAAATATGTCTATACTTTTACTCCCCCCACACACTTTATCTTAATGCTGTCAGAATTTACTTCATCTTAGATTGTGTACCCACAATCTTTGTGATTATAATTATTCTTAATACTTTTGTCTCTAACCGTTTATACTGGATTAAAATTGATTTATAAGCCACCCTTATATTATTATATTATACTGTATTTGCCTATATATTTACTTTTAT
The DNA here is from genome assembly GCF_003009895.1 of Hyaena hyaena. Taxonomy (NCBI): domain Eukaryota; kingdom Metazoa; phylum Chordata; class Mammalia; order Carnivora; family Hyaenidae; genus Hyaena; species Hyaena hyaena. The sequence continues at coordinate 41,694 of NW_024082453.1, forward strand.
CAGTGAGATTTAAACTTTCATATGCTTTCATGTGGCTGCTTAGTATTCTTTCATTTCAGCTGAAAGAACTCCCTTAATACTTTTTATAAGTCAGAAGCTGTGATAATGAACTTCCTCAGTTTTTGTTTGTGAAAGTCTTTATTTCTCCTTTATTATTTTTTAAGTTTATTTCTTTGGAGAAAGAGAGAGAGAAAGTGAGAGAGAGCATGCATAAGAGGGAGAGAGGTAGAGAGGTAGAAAATCCCAAGCAGGCTCCGCACTGTCAGTGCAGAATCCAACATGGGGCTTGAACTCATGACCTGTGAGCTCAGGACCTGAGCTGAAATCAGGAGGCAGATGCTTGACCAACTGAGCCACCCAAGTGCTCCTCTCCTTTATTATTTTAAAGGACAATTTTGCTGGGTATAATATTCTTATTTTGTAATTTTTTTGTTTTAGTAATTTAAATATATCTTTACATTTTTTTCTTTTTTATTTTTTCAAGTTTAAAAAAAATTTAACATTTATTAATTTTTGAGAGGGATAGAGTGCAAGTGGGGGAGGGGCGGAGAGAATGGGAGACACAGAATCCGAAGGAGACTCCAGGTCCTAAGCTGTCAGCACAGAGCCCAACTTGGGGCTCAAACCCATGAGCAGTGAGATCATGACCTGAGCCAAACAAATTCGGACACTTAATCGACTGAGCCACCCAGGAGCCCCTCATTACATTCTTTCTTAGCCTGCAATATATTTGCTATGAAATCAACGGATAGTTTTATAGGGGTTCCCTAGCATGTAATGAATCACTCTTTCTTTTCTCTTTTCATCTATTTTCAAAATGCTCTTTGTTTTTTACTTTTGACAGTTTAATTATAATGTGCCTTGCTGTAGACCTTTATAGATTTAATCTATTTGGGGACTGTTAGGCTTTATGAATTTGGAGGACCATTTCCCTCTCTAATTTTCTTTGGGACGATTATTTCTTTAAATATGTTTTATGTTCCTTTCTCTTCTCTTTTTTGTCTTGTATAATTTGTTATTGGTTCATTTGTTGATATTTTATAATACCACAGACTTTCTTCAGTCTTTTCATTCTTTTTTTTTTTCTTTCTATTCCTCTGACTGGATCATTTCAAACGACCTATCTTTAGCTTGTTAATTCTTATGCTTGACTGAGTCGACTGTTGAAGCTCTCTAATTGAATTCTTTCAGTTCAGTCATTGTATTCTTTAGCTCCAAAATTTCTATTATTTTTAAATGGTTTCTATCACTTTGAAATTCTCATTTGCTTCATATGTTGTTTTCCTTATTTCATTTAGCTGTGTACATGTTTTCTCTTGCAGATCTGAGCTACTTTAAGATGATTATTTTGAATTTTTTGTCAAATAGTTCATAGATCTCCATTTCCTTCAAGTTAGTTCCTGGGTATGTTTGCCCAGTTCTTCTTAATCTTCATAGTATTTTGATAGTGTCTATACATTTGAAGAAGTAACCACTTCTTCCAGTCTTAACTACCTGGCTTCAGAAGGCAAAATCCTTCACCAGTCAGTATGACCAGAGATTCTGAATGGGTCATCTGGGAGAGTCTGTAGGTTTGCTTGTTTATAAGGTCCATTGGGCCAACCTAGAGCCAGGATCCACAGGGGTGGGCCTGGTGTTGTAGTCCATGGCAGAGTCATACAGTCACTTGGCACTCTTTCCCCCATGGATGAACTTCTTGGTGGAGGTGCTTCTCTTAGCATTACACTGTATGGGCTTTAAAGTGAAACTCTCCTTCTTACTCTCTTCAGTGTATCTTTTCTCATTTCTGTCCCCTACCTGGCTGCTATAACTTCTCGCCTGGATTCTTGTGGCTTTTGTGAAGGTATTTTTGTCCATTGAAGCTTTCCAAATTGGTGTTTCTGTAAGCAGATGAGGCTAAAATCTTTTATTCGACAATCTCCTGAAGACATTCCTTATGCTTTTCTTGCCTTTGTCAAAATAATGGAGATGTGAGAATAAGGAATCAGTATACCTGAAGAAAGTTTAGTAAAAATTACCCAATCCTTCCAAAAAAAGAAAGATAAAGAGAAATGAACAAAGCCTCAGAAGTTTGTCAGACAATATCAAATGGTACAGTACTTGTGTAATTAGACACTCAGAAGGAGAAATAAATAAATGAACAGAATATATACTTAATGAAATAATAGTTATAAACTTTTGATAAAAATATTAATTTGAAGAAACAAAAATCTTTATTTTTATAATTCCATTTATTTAAATAGTTATTTTAAATAAATTAGAATAAATAAATAAATTAATAAAATATGCTAACTAGTCAATAATATCAAAAAGAAGAATCAATGTATACTTCATAAAGAGATGGACTGCAAAGTGGCATGAGGATTCTTTGGGGAGAGTGACAGATGGTTCTTGATTATATTGCAATATTCATTGAATTATATGTTTTACATGTGCACAACCTACTGTATATAAATTATACTTCAATAAATTGCAGAAAATAAAACTGAATAATTTTCAAGAGTATGAGTAGTTTATCCACAACAAAATTATTTAAACAGGTGAAAAAATATTTATAATTTCACAAATAATTTAAGAAATTCAATTTCATTAAATAAGTACAAATATTTTTTTCACTGAGTAGGCTTTAAAACTTAAAAAAAATAATATTTGGTTATGGAACATGATAAATAGATGCTGCAATATAGTATTATTTATATTGTCAATTTGCATAATACCCTTCTTCATCCTTAAGTTAAAAAGATATGCAAGGATACATACAATTATTCATTGTGTTTTTTGTAATAGAAAAAGAAAAAAGAAAAGAAAAACCTAAACACATGCTAATACAACATTGATTAAATGACATTATAGTTTATAAAATATAAAAGAGTGAAAGCATGGGAATGGAGTTTATGTTGCTTGTATTTGTTCTTCCTTTAGAATGTGTATAGTATAAGCAGATTATGTAAACTTTCTGTTTCAGCCTTTGTAAAATTGGAGTGAGAGTACCTACTTAAAGTGCAGCTACACAAATACTCAGTGTCATCCTATTCTTCTCTTCCTCCTCCTCCTTGTTCTTATCATCATCAACATCAACATCGTGACTATTATTTTACATGGTATGGCTTGCAGTGATGAGTTCAGAATTTATTTGGATATGTAAATAATGTGTCAAACAAGTATGGTACTATAAAGAAGTGTGAAAATAAAGAGATGTATTGGCATATATAAGGACATAAAAGTTATCTCTAATAGGAATATCAGGTTAAAATATTGGGATAAATAACTTGCAATTTTGCAAAAGTTTCACGTGTGAGCATAATATATAATGTATTATGTATAATGCACAATATATAATTTGTACAATTTTACATAATTATTAGAAAAGGAAAAGTTAGGATGTGTTCAAAACTAGTAGCAATGATTGCTGTTGAGAATTCTATTCCAGGAAGTATTTAAAATTTTGTTCATAATTTCTAATATCATATAAATGAAGATATATTAATATTTGTAATAAAATACTTAATATTTTATTAATATATATGTGCATATTTAATTATATGAATCAGTCCCTGCATAACTGGTTGGAGTTTGATGAGTAAAGAAAATAATTAATGAATATGAAAGGGGAAAACATTTTAAAGCAATCTTAGTTCCAAGGCAGTGGTTGTAATCTGCAATAATTTGATGTTTACCCAATCTAGTCTGTTCCTTATTTGCACATTGCTTAAGACAAATGATGAGCACTCACAAGGCAAGCAGATAATCTAGAAAAATGATGAAATTGGAGCTGAAACCTCAGAAGTTAATAAAACTAATCATAGTTGCTGTAGTGCCATGTATTTTCCTCATGTTAAGACATGGGCTGCCTCGTTCAAAAGAGTGCATAAATTGGGGCGCCTGGGTGGCTTAGTCGGTTAAGCGTCCGACTCGCGCTTAGGTCATGATCTCGCGGTTCGTGGGTTTGAGCCCCGCGTCGGGCTCTGTGCTGACTGCCAGCTCAAAGCCTGGAGCCTGTTTCAGAGTCTGTGACTCCCTCTCTCTCTGACCCTCCCCTGCTCACACTCTCTCTCTCTCTCTCTCCTAGAAATAAAAAAAAATTTTTTTTAATTTTAAAAAAATTTTAAAAAAAGAGTGCAAAGCTATGATAATATTGACTCAATTTATGCCTTCACAGAAATTTTTCATCAGCCTTAAAGTGTTTGTGTATCTCTAAAAATCTCAACCTCACTATTTTCAACTAGCATTCATTAGCAGAATTGGCTTATTATAGAAAGGTGTGCCTCCACTGGCGTTTGTAACATTTACTGGGTTGCTAACACTGTGCCAGGCATCCATGCTACAATGAAGAAATGTAAGACCCAGTGTATGTCCTAAAAGAATTTACCCTCTATTTAGAGTATTAACATTTGAAAAAACAATTTAAGTAAAGTAAGAGTAAAACAAATGTATATACATTACTACTAGAAAACTCAAGGAGCAAATAGACCTATGCCAAGAAATGATGGAACAAAAGAATTTAAAACACTTTACAAAAAGATGGTTCTTGAATTGTTTCTTGAAAAATGTAAGTCTCAACAAGCAATTTCTTAGTGGGGGAAATAAAGAGCCCATAAAAATATAGATACAAGAAAGATGATGATATTTTCAGGACTTGCAAAGTATTAATACATGCAAATAATTTTGAAGTTGTATAAGCCAGGATTAGCAATAGATTCTTTTCTAAAAGATCTTTTGTTACATATTTGCATAAATAATTATTCTGTAAACAATTTGTTTTAAGTTTCTTTTCCCAGTGATTGTTGAAGTCAATATATAATGGGGAGCAGTCTCCAGTGAGTTAAAGGAAAAAACAAACATAGTTGTTGTCTTTGAATCAAATTGAAGTTTTTTCTTTAGAAGGAAGGTGATAATTGTGTCAAATGCTGGTGATAGGTCGTATAAAATGAGGATTAGTATATAAATGACCTTCAATGGGGGGTTGTGGTTGAGAATGTGATCACTACTCATATGGTTTAGTGATATTGCCCTAATTCCTCATAAGGCACCTGTAATTTTTCTCACTATCAATTATTTTACACCATCAGTACAAATGTTAACACAATTAAAAAGCAAATATGAAATAATGCCTAATACTCTTTTGAAAATAATTTTGATCTCTCAACCACCTGAAAGGGTATAGACAATTCTGAGGGGTCTATAAATCACAATTTAGAAACCTCTCCATTAATAATTTTAGATAAATATAACAAATATTTTTAAAAAGCAAATAACTGTCGACTTTTGTACAGGTAGATTGCTTTTTATACCCGTAAAAATGAACTATAATACATTTCTATTCCTAACTTAAATTATAAGTACTAATTTATTTTTTCAAGATAAAATGATAATTCTTTTTCAAGAGGCCTGTTAATATAAGGAAGAGTTTCTTAACATTCACTTTTTCATGTGCTCTTCAATGTATAGGAACTGAATATTTTTATATTATTCTCCCAATTTTATTAAAAATAAATGAGGGTTTATTTTATTATAAATAAACCCTCAATCACCTTAAACTCTAGTTATAGATAATCCATGCATAGATAAATCTAATAGGTCTATGTTCATTTAAGATAATTCTAATAAACTAAATAATAATATATTTGAAATCTTGGTAAGAATAATTTGTTTGGTTGCTGTGCTCCCAAACTGATTATTTCAAATAGAGGTAGCTTCTCTTTAGAAGCACAAGGAAGCAATCTCCAGGTAGAAAAAAATCTGTCGCTTATTGGGTTCACAAAGTACACAGAGAGCCAAAGGATGCTTTCAAGTGGAGATGAAAGTCATAAAGTGTGAGAATTAAAAAGAACAGATTCATTTATCTTTGTCTTCTATACCTGGACAGAATACTAAGAGCCATCTGTCAAAACTGCATTCAGTGCAATAAAGGGCATTTTGTTTATCTGTGAATAAATTAAATAGACCTGGATGGGATTTTAATAGAAATATGTACAGTTGAGATTTCCAAACAATCAAGCTTGGCATTTTCTTCAACAGGCTCTTGATACGCCTCTTTAGAGGGCAATTCTCAGGGAGAATTCCCCTTTCCTCTTTTTCTTCTGGCAATATGGCTAATAAAATATTTTCCCTTTAATATTTGTTACATTTTGGATCAGTAAAAAATTCGAAAAAGAGTTCCAAACAGTCTCAACCAGGAAACTATGCTTTGGGATGGACAAATAAATGAGGTGAAAAATATGATTTTATTTAGAATGCTAAGTCAGTTTTCACCAAAGTTGATAAAATGATGTATCTTTTATGGATTGACCCATTGTTGGAGAGAAGAACTCATTCACAGAAGAATATTACTATATAAATTTTGACTCTTTTCTTTTTCTTTTTCCCTTTAAAGAACAAGATGCCAAATTGGAGTGGGGGAAGAATCACATTTTTTCAATCTTTTTAGTCTCTCTATTTTAAAAAACTTTTTGATTAAGAATGAAATAGAGGTGTATAGAATGGCAAACATTAAAATAAATAACAGAAAAAAATCTATGTAAAACTGATACACAATTTGCAAATATTGTTTGTTTTGGGAAATGGCAATGTAATATATTAAAAGTTAAAGTTCATAAAAATCATGTTTGAAAAGCTTATTTTAAAACGTCCAGTTGTCATGTAGGTAGTTTTCTTTCTAACTTTCCTTTCTAACTTTTTTTTCTAACTTTCTAACAAAGAAGAACATATTTCACAGAAATAAAATGTTTTGGTTAAATATTTCTTTAAGATACAATAATTTTTGCAATTATATACATTTAGACTTCAAAAGAGCAGGTCCCATAATAATGGAATTTGTACTAAAGAAAACCACACAAAATAGAGAAGTTCAATGTTCAGAACAGTACTCACTATGGGGTGACTTTTTTTAAATCTTTAAGTGTTTATTTATTTTTGATAGAAAGAGAGACAGAGTGCGATCAGGGGAGAGGAAGAGAGAGAGGGAGACACAGAAATTGAAGCAGGTTCCAGGCTCTGAGCTATGAGCACAGAGCCGGATGTGAGGCTTGAACTCACAGGCCACGAACTCATGACCTGAGCCAAAGTCAGATGCTTAACCACCTGAGCCACCCAGACATCCGAAGGACCTCAGTTTTAAAGTGCCAAAATAAGGGGTGCCTGGGTGGCTCAGTCAGTTGAGCATCCAGCCCTTGATTTCTGCTCAGGTCCTGGTCTCATGATTGGTGGGATAGAGCCCTGCATTGGTCTCTATGTTGACAGTGCAGAGGCTTCTTTAGATTCTTTCTCTTCCTCTCTTTCTCTGGCCCTCCCCCACTCTTGTGTGTATGTTCTCTCTTTCCAAATAAATAAATAAACATTAAAAAAATAAAGTGTCAAAATTAAAATCATGCCTCACCACACACAAAGCACTTTGCCCTATCATTAGCTGATTACAAATCAATCAGAGACTTCAGTGGCTATTCAGTATAGGGAATTACAGATTATGAAATTAGCCCAGAAAACTCACAGTTTTTTTAACAAAAAAATATGAAGCATTTAAAGAAAGAGGGAAAGAAAAACAATGCAGTCAATGGATCCCTTCTTTAGGAGCCTGATTTTAGATCTAGGAGACATAGACTTTGTATCAGCAATTATAAATACAGTTTAGGGGAAAAAAAAGCTAAAGGAAATCATGTTTAGAATATTAAAAGAAAGTATGAGAATGATATCTCACCAAAAAGAGGATGGATTAAGAGGTGATGATGATAATAATACTAAATAAATGGAAATTCTGTGATTGAAAAATAGAATTATTGGAATGAAAATTTCTTTACAGGGACTCAACAGATATGAATCAATCAGTTTGGGGGCACCTGGATGGTTCAGTTCATTGAGCATTCAACTCTTGGTTTTGGCTCAGGTCATATTCTCATGGTTTGTGGGTTTGAGACCCACATTGGGTTCTGCGCTGACAGTGCAGAGCCTGCTTTAGATTCTCTGTCTGTCTGTCTCTCTCTCTGCCCCTTCCCTGCTTGTGCTCTCTCTTTCTTTCTAAAATGAATAAATAAACAAACTTAAAAAAATAATCAATCAGCTTGAAGAAGTTCAATTGAAAATAACCGGTCTGAGGAACTGGAAGAAAAAATAATCAGGAAAAATAAAGCTTCACTGACCTGTGAGATACCATCATTTATACCAATATATGCATAATAGTAATCTCATAAGGAGAAGAGAGGGAGAAAAGACAAAAAAAAAAAAAACTTGAATAAATAAGTGGTAAAAAATTTTCCAGATTATATTAAAGCAAAACAAAACAAAAACCAAGTAATATTACTTTACACATCACAGCAACTCAACATAAACCAAGTAGGACCAAATCCAGGAAAACCACACCTACATACATTTCATTCAAACTCTTTGAAGACACAGAGAAAATTTTGACAGCAGCAAGAGCAAAGTGTCATAGCATACAAGAGAATCTCAATAAAATAAACAGCCAGCTTATTATCACAGTCCATGGAGGTCAGAGTCTTTTGGCATAACATATCCAAAAAGCTGAAAGAAAACATAGTCAACTAAGAATTCTATATTTAGCAAAACTATCCTACAAAGAGGAAAAAATAAAGACATTCTAGATAAATAAAAACTGAAGGAATTTATCACTAATGCTCTGCCCTATAGGAAGCCCTAAAGGGGATCTTTAGATTGAAATGAAAGGATACTACAGAGTAATTTGAATCCACACAAGGAAACAGAAAGCACTGGTAAAGATAATTGCATAGGTAAGTACAGAAAACAAAATGTATGTACTTTGTTTGTAGCCTTTTTTTCTCTTATCTGATTTAAACGACAACTGCATAAACAATTATTATAAAGCCCATACTGATGAAATTATAATGTATAAAAGTGTAATTTGACAACAATAGCACAAAGGTGGGGAAAAGAAATGAAACTATATAGTGAAGCAAAATTTTTTGTATACTGTTAAAGCTAAGTTGGTATTAATCTGAACTAGGCTATTTTTAGTTAAGATGAAAATTGTATTACCTAGGGGAACTCCTATAAAAATAACTAAAATATATGGTAAAAGAAACAACAAGGAAATTAAAATTCTACACAAGAAAATATCTATTTAACAATAAAAGGTAATAGTTATAACTTAATAGAGGGAAAATGGCATAAGATATATAGAAGACAGAAAGCAAAGGGGCAGAAGTAAATCTGATCTTTTCAAAGATTACATTAAGTATAATGTACAATAAGTTGTACATGATAAGTTACTGCAATCATAGACAGAAATTAGAAGAATGGAAAAGAAAGCAATATGATTCAATTATATGCTGTCAACAAGAGATAATTTTAGATTCAATAACACATATATATGTAGAGTAAAAGGTTAGAATTATAGAATATAATTAGAATATAGAATATATCTAGAATCCCGTATATTATGGGAACAATAACCAAAAAAGATTTAGAATGACTATACTAATGTCAGACAAAAGAATATATTAAGACAAAAAATTCTTAGTAGAGGCAAAATGGGTATTTTTTAATGCTAAAATTCAATCCATTATAAAGATAACAGTTAACAATGATCTCTAAGAACAAAGCCTAAAAATAAATGAAGCCAAAAACTGGCAGAATTGAAGAGAGACATAGACAACTAAACAATAATATTTGGGAACGTTGATACCTCACTTTCAACAATTAATGAAACAACTAGGCAGAGGACCAATAAGGAAATAGAAGACATTGACACTATAAATCCACTAGATCAAGCAGACATCCCTACTCTAGACCACCAACAGCAGAATATATCTTCTTCTCTAGTGCACTAGGAACATGCTACATCATAGACCATTGATATGTCCTAAACTTAAAGTCATGAAAAGTATTTTTCTTATACCCAGTGAATCAAATCAATTTAAAATCAGTTAAAAATTCCATATTTTTAAAAAACCTTTTCAAAAAATTTTATGATATAAAAATTTTAATTAGTTTTTTCAATTTTGAACTTAATATAGACATATAATATTTTTTAAAACAATATAAATTCCATTTTTTAATATTTATTTTGAAAGAAAGAGAGAGAAGGGTGAGGGGAGAGAGAAAGACAGAGAATCCCAAGCAGACTCTGCACTGTCAGTGCAAGGGCTGATGTGAGGCTTAAACTTACAAACCTTGAGATCATGACCTGAGCTAAAATCAAGAGTTGAACACTTAAGTGACTGAGCCACCTGAATTCCATTTTTAAAGCTTCCCATGATTATGTGATTATTTATATTTTAATCCAATCATAACTACATATTTTACCGAGAATAAGAATGTGGAGAAACGATAAAAAAAGTATTAAAAATTGGTGTAAATAGATTACAAAATGGAAGTAGAATTCTGTGAAAATGTGAGGGAATTAAGAGCAATGAAGACAGAAGAATGATTGGAATGAAATTAACAGTGAAAATATTTTAAACTAACTAATTAGATATACTCAAGAATAAAGGACAAATACAGAAAAGCAAAACATATACAACAGATGTTAACAACTATGAGCACAGCGAAACATGAGGCATTGTTCTCAGAAGCTTTATCTCTCTCATTCCATCTTCTACAAAAATGCCTTTCAGAATTAAAGAAAGGCAATTTTCTGAAAAGCAAAAATGCTAACACTTATTGACCATTGCTATATGCCATGTTCTGTTCTAAATATTCCATGCATATCAAATATTTTAAGCCTCATTCTAACAAGTGAAATAGCTTCATAGATTAGAATGCTGTAGTTCAGAGAGATTAATAAACTTGTCCAACATCATACGGCTAGCACTTTGTAAAACCAGGATGTCAACATAGACTGACCCAGAACTCAGGTGCTTATTTAACACTGACTCTTGGACTTGCTTATAGCTTTTGAACTCTGCATTTAGGCATAGGAAAATCAAGATTTGATCATTGGACTTGCTGTTTTCCCTTGGAAAAAGTGAATTGCTTAATTCTACCAACTTTAAAAGGGTAAACATATAATTAAAATGGATTAGTATTTTATAAATAATATTAATATACTTTGCAACATCTTATTTTGATACAGTGGCCCTAATAACATTCTGAAAAACACTATTTCAATTACCAAGCACATGATTATATTTCCCTTACTGTTTTTTATGTCCAGTTTACTTTTTGAATTGATAAATTTTTCATCTCTCATTTGATCTTTGTAACAGTAGAATGAAATTGTTAAAAATGCCTTTGAACTCATTCTACAATAATTATTAGATTTTTTTCAACTGAACTTGAACACTAGGAAGGACACTGTTTACTAAATTGCTATATTTACTTCTGTTATCCTGTATTTCATTGTCTATCAATGTGTCAGGTCTTAATTTTTAGTCCTTTGGAGGAATCAGCTGCTTCAAAACTAACCTGTAACTTGTTTATTAGCAAAAATCAAGATTAAATTTTAGACAGAAAACACATAGTTTTACACAGAGAAAAAAATCCAAACTCGTAGTTGCATAAGAATATAATAATAAATCAGATAAAAATATCAGGAAGTATGATAATTTAGAAATAAATTTTAAATTGGTTAAACATATCAACCATCTCAGAAATATTTTTTTATGTTTTTATTTAAATTCAAGTTAGTTAACATGCAGTGTATTATTAGTTTCAGTGTACAATATAGTGATTCCACAGTTCCATACAATTCCTGGTGCTCATCATAACAAGTGCACTCCTAAAAGTAAATTAAAAGCAAAACAAACAAAAACAAACAAAACAAAAAGAACAAGTGTATTCCTTAATCCCCATCACCTACTTACCCCCCCCCACCTATGTTTGTCCATAGGTACATCCAGATAACCATCACAATATTGGTACAGATATTAATAAATTATCATTTTATTTCAGATTCTATACTCAGAAGAATAATTAATCATTCCCGCTATCAATGTTGCCTATACTACCAATGTGAAGTTATTTCAGCCGAAAAAGAAGCAATGCAGCTAACTCTATTTTTACCCAGTTAACATTAAATTTCTGCTATGGAAAATTGAATTTTTAGTCATGCAACTTGAAAATTAGAAAGAATTAAGGGTCTTAAAGTTAGCATTGGGAAAATACTATTAAAATACTTATAGAGTGGGGAGCCTGGGTGGCTCAGTCATTTAAGCATCCAACTTCGGCCCAGGTCATGATCTCATGGTTTGTGGGTTAGAGCCCCGCAGCGGGCTATGTTCTGACAGCTAGCTCAGAGCCTGGAGCCCATTTCCAATTCTGTGTCTCCCTCTCTCTCTGACCCTCCCCTGCTCTCACTGTCTCTCTCTCCCTATCTCTCAGAAATAAATAAAATATAAAAAAATACTTATAGAGCTATAATCAATTTGTATGTTGTGAGAAGCCTAAATTCTATACAGAAAAACAGTTTAAATGCTTCTCTAATGGCTCACCTATTTAGTAGCAAGGATATACTCTCTGTTATAAAATAAAAATGCTTTCTCTTATGCTTCTTATTTTTCCTTAGAGAATATAAGTCAGTCTTCTTTAATTTTTAAAAATGTTTATTTATTTATCTTAAAAAGTTTATTGTCAAATTGGTTTCCATATAACACATAGTGCTCATCCCCACAAGTGCCCTCCTCCATGCCCAACACCCCCTATCCCCTCTTCCCCACCCCCATCAGCCCTCATTTTGTTCTCAGCATTCAAGAGTCTCTCATGGTTTGCCTCCCTCCCTCTCCCCAACTATTTTTCCCCTTCTTCTCCCCCATGGTCCTCCGTTAAGTTCCTCTTAATCCACCTATACGTGCAAACATATGGTATTTGTCCTTCTCTGCCTGGCTTATTTCACTCAGCATAACACCCTCTAGCTCCATCCATGTTGCTACATATGGCCAGATTTCATTCTTTCTCATTGCCATGTAGTATTCCATGGTATAGATAAACCACATATCCATTCGTCCAATGATGGACACTTAGGCTCTTCCATGTTTTGGCTATTGTTGAGAGTACTGCTGTGAACATTAGGGTACATGTGTTCCTATGCATCAGCACTTCTGTATCCCTTGGGTAAATTCCTAGCAGTGCTATTGCTGGGTCATAGGGGAGTCCTATTGTTAATTTTTTGAGGAACCTCCACACTGTTTTCCAGAGGGGTTGCACCAGCTTACATTCCCACCAATGGTGTAGGAGGTTGCCCATTTCTCCACATCCTCGCCAGCATCTAGAGTCTCCTGATTTGTTCATATTAGCCACTCTGACCGGCATGAGGTGGTATCTCAGTGTGGTTTTGATATGAATTTCCCTGATGATGAGAGACGCTGAGCATCGTTTCATGTGTCTGTTGGTCATCTGGATGTCCTCTTTGGAGAAGTGTCTGTTCATGTCTTCTGCCCATTTCTTCACTGGATTATTTGTTTTTCGGGTGTGGAGTTTGGTGAGTTCCTTGTAGATTTTGGATAGTAGCCCTTTATCTGATATGTCATTTGCAACTATCTTATTCAATTACTTTAGTTGCCTATTAGTTTTATTATTTCCTTTGCCGTGTAGAAACTTTTTATCTTGATGAGGTCCCAGTAGTTGATTTTTGCTCTTGATTCCCTTGCCTTTGGGGATGTGTCAAGTAAGAAATCGCTGCGGTGGAGGTCAAGGGGGTTGTTTCCTGCTTTGTCCTCTAAGATTTTGGTGGTTTCCTGTCTCACATTCAGGTCCTTTATCCATTTTGAGTTCATTTTTGTGTGTGGTGTGAGAAAATAATCTAGTTTCGTTCTGCACGTTGCTGTCCAGTTCTCCCAGCTCCATCTATTAAAGAGGCTCTCTTATTTTCAATTCGATACTCTTTCCTATTTTGTCAAAGATTAGTTGGCCATACATTTGTGGGACCAATTCTGAGTCCTGTACTCTATTCCATTGGTCTATGTGTCTGTTTTTCTGCCAAAACTATACTGTCTTGATGATAGCTTTGCAGTAGAGGCTAAAGTCTGGGATTGTGATGCCTCCCGTTTCGGTTTTCTTCTTCAATATTACTTTGTCTATTCGGGGTCTTTTGTCATTCCATACAGATTTTAGGATAGTTTGTTCTAGTTTTGAGAAGAATGCTGGTGCAATTTTGATTGGGATTGCATTGAATGTCTAGATTGCTTAGGGTAGTAATGATATTTTAACAATATTTATTCTTCTGATCCATGAGCATGGAATATTTTTCCATTTCTTTGTGTCTTCTTCAATTTACTTCATAAGTTTTCTATAGTTTTCATCATATAGATCTCCTGTATCTTTGGTTAGTTTTATTCCTAGGTATTTTATGTTTTTTGTGCAATTGTGAATGCACAAAGGTTTGTGAAGTCTTGATTTCTCTTTCTGTTGCTTCATTATTGGTCTATAAAAATGCAACCGATTTCTGTACATTGATTTTGTACCCTGCAACTTTGCTGAATTCTTGGATCAGTTCAAGTAGGCTTCTGGTGGAATCTGTAGGGTTTTCAATGTAGAGTATAATGTAATCTGCAAAGAGTGAAAGTTTGACTTCCTCTTTGCCAATTCTGATGCCTTTGATTTCCTTTTGTTGTCTGATGGCTGATGCTAGAACTTCCAGCACTATGTTAAACAACAGTGGTGAGAGTGGACATCCCTGTCGTGTTCCTGATCTCAGGGGGAAAGCTCTCAGTTTTTCCCCATTAAGGAGGATGTTAGCTGAGGGCTTCTCATAAATGGCTTTTATGATATTTAAGTAAGTTCCTTCTATACTGACTTTTTCGAGGGTCTGTATTAAGAAGGGATGCTGTATCTTGTCGAATGCATTTTCTGCATCTATCGACAGGATCATATGGTTTTTATCTTTTCTTTTGTTAATGAATCACATTGATTGATTTGCGAATATTGAACCAGTCCTGTAACCCAGGAATGAATCCCACTTGATCTTGGTGGATAATTCTTTTTATGTGCTGTTGGATTCGATTTGCAAGTATCTTGTTGAGGATTTTTACATCCTTATTCATCAGGGATATTGGCCTGTAGTTCTCTTTGTTTGCTGGGTCTCTTTCTGGCTTGGGAATCAAAGTGATGCTGACTTAATAGAATGAGTCCGGAAGTTTTCCTTTGATTTCTATTTTTTGGAATAACTTGAGGAGAATGGGTATTAACTCTGTTTTAAAATATCTGGTAGATCTGGCTCCTGGGTGGCTCAGTTGGTTAAGAGTCTAACTTTGGCTCAGATCGTGTTCTCACGTTTTGAGCCCCGCATTGGGCTCTGTGCTGAGAGCTAGCTCAGAACCTGGAGCCTGTTTCAGATTCTGTGTCTCCTTCTCTCTTTGACCCTCCCTTGCTCATGCTGTCTCTCTCTTCTCTTTCAGAAATAATAAAACATGAAAAAAATGTAAATTTTTTTTTTAAAAAGTACCTTATATACTTCAATAAATAATGTCTTAAAAAATTAAATAAATAAGATATCTGGTAGAATCCCCTAGGGAAGTGATCTGGCCCAGGGCTCTTATTTGTCGGGAGATTTTTGGTAACTGATTCAGTTTCTTCACTAGTTATGGGTCTGTTCAGATTTTCTATCTCTTCCCATGTGAATTTTGGTAGTGAGTGTGTTTTAGGAGTTTGTCCATTTCATCTAAGTTGTCCAGTTTGTTGACATATAATTTTTCATAGTACCCCCTGATAATTGATTGTATTTCTACAAGTGTTTGGCTGTAGTAAGTCCATTTTAATTCTTATTTTGTCCATTTGGGTGCTCTCTCTTTTCTTTTTGAGAAGCCTGGCTAGAGGTTTGTCAATTTTCTTTATTTTTTCAAAAAACCAACTCTTGGTTTTGTTGATTTGTTCAACCTTTTTTTTTTTTTTTGGATTCTATATTCTTTATTTCTGCCCCAATTTTTATTATTGCTCTTCTTCTACTGGGTTTGGGGTGGTCTTGTTGCTCTGCCTCTAGTTCCTTTAGGTGTGCTGTTAGATTTTGTACTTGTGCTTTTTCTAAGTTCTTGAAATAGGCCTGGAGTGCAATGTACTTTCCTCTTAAGACTGCCTTTGTCACATCCCATAGAGTTTGGATTGTTGCATTTTCATTTTCATTTGTTTCCACATATTTTTTTATTTCTTCTCTAATTGCCTGATTGGCCCATTCATTCTTTAGTAGGATGTTCTTTATCCTCCATGTTTTGGGCAGTTCCAGACTCCTTCCTGTGATTGATTTCAAGTTTCATAGCATTGTGATCTGAAAGTGTACATGGTATGTTCTCAATATTTTTATATTTATTGAGGGCTGTTTTATGTCCCAGTATGTGATCTATCTTGGAGAATGTACCATGTGCACTTTAGAAGAAAGTGATTTCCATGGTCTCAGGATGTGGGATTCTAAATATATCTGTTAAATCCATCTGGTCCAATGTGTCATTCAAGTCCATTGTTTCTTTAGTGATTTTCTGTCTAGTTGATCTCTCCATTGCTGTAAGGAGAGTATTAAAGTCCCCTGCTATTAGCACATTCTTATCCATAAGATTGTTTCTGTTTGTGACTAATTGTTTTATGTATTTGGGTGCTTCTGTATTCGGTGTGTAGACATTTATAATTGTTAGCTCTTCCTGATGTATAGACCCTGTAATTATTATATAATGCCCTTCTTCAGCCCTTGTTACTGCCTTTACTTTAAAGTCGTTTGTCTGATATAAGTGTGGCTACTCCAGCTTTCTTTTGACTTCCAGTACCATGATACATATTTCTCCATCCCCTTACTTTCGATCTGAAGGTGTCCTCAGGTCTAAAATGAGTCTCTTGTAGACAGCAAATAGATGAATTTTGATTTTTAACCATTCTGCTACCCTATGTCTTTTGATTGGAGCATTCAGCCCATTTACATTCAGTGTTATTATTGAAAAATATGGGTTTAGAGTCACTGTGTTCTTTGTAGGATTCATGCTTATGGTGGTGTCTCTAGTATGGTGCATTCATTGCAACATTTCCCTCATAGAGTCACCCTCAGGATTTCTTGTAGGGCTGGTTTAGTGGTGAGAAATGCTTTCAATTTCTGTTTATTTGGGAAGACTTTTATCTCTCCTTTTATTCTGAATGGCAGGCTTGCTGGAAAGAGGATTTTTGGCTGCATATTTTTTACTGTTCATCACATTGAAGATTTCCTACCATTCCTTTCTGGCCTGCCAAATTTCAGTAGATAGGTCTGTAACTACTCAAATAGGTTTCCCTTTTTATGTTAGGGCCCTTTTATCCTTAGATGCTTTCAAAATTCTCTCTTTGTCCTTATATTTTGCCAGTTTCACTATGATATGTAGTGCAGAAGGTCAATTCAAGTTACGTCTGAGGGGAGTTCTCTGTGCCTCTTGGATTTTGTCTGTTTCCTTCCCTGGATTGGGGAAGTTCTCTGCTATAATTTGTTCAAGGACTCCTTCTTGCCTTTCCCTCTTTCTTCCTATTCAGGAATTCCTATGATAGGGATATTGTTCCATTTGATTGTATCACTCAGCTCTGGAACTCTCCTTTCATCTTCCTGGATCAGTTTATCTATCTTTTTCTTGGCTTCCTCTTTTTTCTATAGTTGTGTGTCTTCTAATTCACATATCCTCCTCTCTGCCTCTTCAATCTGTGCATTGGACGCCTCCATTTTATTATACATCTCATTTATAGCATTTTTTAATTCATCACAACTATTTTTAAGCTCCATTGTCTTTGTAGCAATAGTTTTTCTGATGTCTTCCATGCCTTTTTCAAGCCCACAGATTAATTTTATGATTAACATTGTTCTAAATTCTTGTTCAGTTATGTTGCTTTCATCTGTTTTGAGCAATTCTATAGCTGTCATTTCTTCCTGGAATTTCCTTAGAGGAGAGTTCTTCTGTTTCATTATTTTGGCTAGCTTTCTGTCTCTTGTTAGTTTTAAAAGCTTTTTATGCACTCTGCACCTGCAAGTACTGCTGTATTAAAGAAGGCTCTGTGACCGTTCAGGGCCTGTCTGTTCAGGAAGTGTTCTTTTTAATGATGTCTCCTGGTCTCTGTTGAGACTTTGGTTATTTTATTTCCCTACTCATAGTGGTATTTGGGACACTCCACCATGTGTACTTTGGCTTGTTTCTTGAAGTAGCCTCTTTTGGGTCCAATCACCAGAGATAGCCAAGGTGGGCCATGCTCTATGTCCCAAGCCACGCCTCGATTCCAGATCACAGTCTGTGTGCCCCATTGATAACACTTGAAATATAAACCCACATGCCAAGTCCCTCTGAGCAGTTTTAAGCCAGATGCCTCAAGAATGTAAGTTAGTATAATCTCTAAATATCTTTTTGTCTCTCTGGCAATTTTTTAAAATGTGGCTTTGATAGTTAGTTATGGTCTTCCTGCCCCTGATATATTTCAAGTGTTTTCAGATCATTAAAAAGAAGAAGCAGCTAGGTCTTCACCAACCTTTTATCTATAAATGTTGCAGAGGATCAGAATTTTATTTAAAATTTTTATTATTGTTTATAGTCTGCTAGAGAGGATGTGGGGAGAAAGCTATTCATTACCTTTTACATACTGGAGGCTTCATGAGACCTATTAAAGAAATGGGCTAATTTTAACAATCCAAGAATTTTGCATGACCACCCATGTCCAGACGATTTTGCTCTACACACAGCTAGCGATATAGAAAAGCCAGATGCTGCATAGACATGGCCTTGAATTGGTTTCCCTTATTGGCAGAGAACTAGAAGATGAGTGGGAGTGGAGGTTCAGAAGATAGCCTACAAAATAGTTGCAGATTTTAAGAGTTAGGCATATCAAGTGAGAAAACAAAAACTCTAGATATATGGAGGAAGGCGCTGAGGAAAAAAAATACATTTTTAAACTTTGAAAAAAGAGGCTACAGAAAGTTCTTCATGATCTTCCCAAGAGCCTATTATTTCTCTTTATGAGAAAAGTGTTGAGACTTCAGTATGTGAATTACAAATATACTTTCAATAGCATTTCCTGACATGTTTAAGCTAAATGAGAATAAATTAGGAAAACTTATTATAAAATGTCTTTTTTGAAAATAATTAATAAAAAGCCTCTCTCCTGGAAAAGACAATGTGTATGAATGTACGTGAAGGCAAGAGGATGAACTAAATTACTCATCAGTCTAGAAAAAAAATAATAATACAGTAAAATCTTGGTTTGGGAGCATTATTCGTTCTGAAAACATGCTTGTAATCCAAAGCACTTGTGTATCAAAGCAAATTTCCCCATAAGAAATAATGGAAACTCACATGATTCATTCCACAACCCAAAATATTCGTATAAAAATGAGTGCAATATTGGAATATAATACAAAATAATAAGGAAAAGACAAAATATAAAGAAAAATAAACAAATTAACCTGCATTTACCTTAGAAAACATTTGTGGCTGGTGTGAAGGGGACGAGAGGAGGGCTATTGTGTAGGATGACTTTCACTGTCACTAGTGGAATCACTATTATCTGTTGGCTCAGTTGGATCTCTTTCTTTTCGTCCAACTTTAACAAGGAACCTAATCAATGACACTTGCTTTTGCCTCTTTTTGAAGATTTCTCGGAAATGTGACATTGCATTGTCATTATATAGATTCACTGCTTGTACAGCCTTATTCGGGTGGTGGTTTTCTACAAAATTTTGCACTGTTTCCCATATTTTACGCATCTCTAATTTCATTTGAAGCGAGGAACTCCTCCACCTTTTTCTCCTCCTCTGGAGACAAGCTCTCCTCCATAAACTCTTGCTGTTGCTCATTATGCAACAGTCAGATGCCAATCGTGGGCACTTTCCAATGTTCTGAAAAATCACTGATTTCTGTCAAACACCATGGCCTGAGACTAAGCATCTGAGCATGGGAGACAACCACCTACAATTCTGCAGCAGGAGAGATTGAGAGAGAGAGAGTGAAAAGAACCATTGACTCAGTTGTAATCATGTGACACTTGGTGTCATGTACTACTTGTGTTGCAAATCATCGCTTGTTTATCAAGTTAAAATTTATTAGAGATATGTGGTTGTCTTGTGCAATACTCCCTGAACAAGTTACTTGCAGTCCAAAGTTTTACTGTGATGCTATATGAGCAGAACTGTAAGAGGTTGAGACTAGTGGTTTCAAATTTCTTAAATTTGAAATATGCCAGGCACAATTACCATTCCTTATCCTCTAAGCCTTTATTCCAAGTCTCACTTGAAAAAAACAAACTACCATGGGTATTTTCATGCATGCTGAGATATAATTATATATATTTTGCTTCTATTAATTTATCAAATGTCAAAAAATGGGGTTCTAGAATATGGAAAATAATAAGAAATAGATTTTCCTACTGTACCCTATTGTCATCAGATGGCAAACTGATGAAAAAGCAAGATTTACTTATAACTTTTTCACTTTCTGATTTATTTTCAAGCTCAGTGTATCATAAATTATCTGATTTATGTCTTTTGGGAATTAGGGAATAGAAATCCTTTTCATTGTGCTACCACCCTATATCTATACCCCTAACAAACGGACCATTTCATTTAATCTTTGGGATTTACAAAGATTAGAACTCCCCACCTACACCCAGTGGGATGGGGCTTTCCAAGGAGTTAAAAACATGTAGTGACAGCAACTTCACTCTTACCTTATGGTTGTAAAATAGAACAGAAAAGTTGAAGCATAGTATTTTTCTCCTTGTATTATAAGGAAGGGAAAATTCTTCTTCGATGTTTCAACTTGTTCCAGCTGGACGAAGAATTAAATTTACATGAGACAGACAAATAGGAGAAAAAAGCCCACAAAACTTATTACACGCACACAGAGGCCCAAATAATGAAATGGAGATTTAAAGAAATGTCCAAGACAGACTATTTTCATACTTTTTAGACAAAGAGACAATAAATTTGTGAGGAATTGACAGGATAAAGAAAACAGATGCTTGGGAGCTTTAATTCGTGACGAATTCTAAGTGGAATTTGGGCTGAGGTAGTGAATGGAAAAAAGTAAAAGTGTTTGCTTCTGTCGCTTTTTCAGCTTTAAAGTTGCTGTCTCTGGTGATAAGGATGTCTTTTTCTTAGGTTTCATGTGGCATATTTCTTTCCTGATTTCAGAGGGAGAGAGGAGGGTCTGAGTGTCCTTGCATTGGCTGTTTCTTAAAGAACTTGTATTTAACATAATCAATGTGCTAAAGTAGCACATTTTGTGGCTCCTATAGAATACTTTCTCTCCTGAAGAATAACTAAGTTCAGGACTAACGTAGTTGTCCTAGAAGGCATGGACAGATCAGTTTAGGCCAATGTCATTCTAAATAATAGGCCTGCACTTTCCCATTTGTCCTGTTACCTGACCTTTATTTTCCATTTGTACTAATGTTCCAGTGTGGGTTTTTATTTGTACTAAGATATTTTTTAATTTGTATATTTTTATTCTTCCTTTTGCTATATAAGTAAGAATCAGATTAATAAATAAGCATTTTCACATAGGTGAAATAGAGCTGGCCTTATTCTTAGAGATCATTTCTCAGATCTAGCTTAGGCATAATACTTGGCAAGGTTTATCACAGCTCATTTGAGTTCTGTATTATTGAGATTCAAAATTAAAACACAAGCTATAAATGAAACATGACTTTGCTTGTCATTATCTTCTGCATTTATTTCTCTTAGGAACCTTATGCTGAGGATTATTTGTTTTATTAGAGGCTGCATTTGTTGTGCATGTAGCATGGGCACCAAATTTGATAAGTAGAGGAACCTGTTGAGTGGTGGGAGAAATACAACATCTTGTCCTTTTATTTCATAACTAAGTCCAATTTGAGAATATAAACAGACATTTTAGATAATGTTTAATCTTTCTGGAAGGTAGTTGCTCAACTCCTCTCCTAT
This sequence comes from Hyaena hyaena, assembly GCF_003009895.1. Lineage (NCBI taxonomy): Eukaryota > Metazoa > Chordata > Mammalia > Carnivora > Hyaenidae > Hyaena > Hyaena hyaena. The sequence continues at coordinate 63,481 of NW_024082453.1, forward strand.
TTTCTCTCTAGCCCCTCTCAGGGAACGTTGTGAACATCTGATCGCATGACGGCAAAATAAATGAATCATCATTACCTCTAGTTGCTCTCTTCTGTTCAAGTTACAAAATGGCTGGATTGATAAGTTTGGGATGTGGCTAGACTAGTCCCTCTCCTGGGCATCGTGATGTTGTCTGCTACTGGCATTTGTGGTCATGGTTGTAGTCTTTCTCAGATGGATCAGAGCTTGGAAACAAAAACCTGCTCAGTTAGTTTCCGTAGCCTGTATCTAGTTCCACAATTAGATGTTATGCACACAATGCTTCTTAAAAGGTCATTTCTCTCTGCCTGGACAGACTTCATAGTAAGCTTACCAGATCCTAACGCAGTGCTGTATAGGGAACTATCTGGAGTGCAACATCATCCTGCCTGACCACATTTCTCTGCCTTTTTTTCAATAAAAAAATTGTATTCACTTAGAAGTGTTCAGAATATCAACAAAACAGCTGCAACCTTTTTTTTTTCACAATTACAGAGTGGTATTCAGTTAACAGAGCAACAATTATTTTGTATAAGCTGTACCAGAGACAGCTGAAGATGAAAAGACTACCATCCCCATATGTAACTAATTTGTGCTGTGAACCAGCAAGAACCTGCTTTTATATTTCCATGCCAATTTACAACCCCCACACTGCACCAGGCAAGGTTAGTGGTTTTTGAAAGTACCACCAACACAGGGCTATCTAAAGACACATATAGGAGTGTATTAGCTATACAGAAAAAGACGCTGTACAGTTTAAAAACAAATCTTACACAGCCTTATATTCCTTTTTTTTTTCTTTAAAACGAGATGTGTACAAGGAGGCTTAAATGCTTTATAGACAAGAAAGAAAACTGCTAGAACTAACTTACTCATCATCATTGTCTTCATCTTCCCTCTCATCCTCTTCCTCTTGTCTTCCTCCCCTTCCTTCTTTTTCTTGCTTTTTTTTTCAGCTGGACACTCCCTTTTTTGCTGCATCAGACTTTCCTTTAGCTCAGTATGCAGCAGTATCCTTTTCATATTTTTCCTTCAGCTTAGCAGCCTTCTTTTCATGGGACTGCTTGTCATCTGTGGAAGTATTATCCCATCTCTCCCAGTTTCTTTACAACATCACCAATGGATAGGTCGGGCTGTTTTCCTTTGGTTTTGGAGCAATACTTAGAACAAAACAAGAAAAAAGCCAAAGGAGGCCCCTTGGTTTAATTTGGATCCTGGAACTTCTTTTTTGTTTCCCTTTTATGAGGAATATAAGCTTTCATTTCTCTTTCATAATGGGTCTTGTCAGCCTTTGCCATGTCTCCAAGTTTTCCTTTCTCTTTAGGAGGCGTGGTCTTCCACCTCTGAGCACGTAGGAGAAAACACTGAGAAGCCAACTGAAGCATCTGGGTACTGCTTCTTATGCTCCTCTCCACAAGCTAGCACAAAGAATGCATACGATGACATTTTGCCCCTCAGTATCTTAGGATCTCCTTTGCCCAGGTTTAACTATTTCCCTCAGTTAGACACAGAGTCGACCAGTGCCTGTCTGGCTCTCACTGGTCCCAGCGCTGTCTCTGTGGAGCTCTGGCTTCCTAACTATTCTACCAAGGCATCATGGGAGTCTCTCTCCCCATAAACACCAAACACAGCCTCAGAGAGGAGTAAGTGTTGAAGCAACAATAAGAGAAACACTGAACAGTTATCTCAAAGAAAAATCATTATGTAAAGGAACTGTGGGATTCAGCAGCTGGGACTAAGCAGCTCATCAGCAGCCGGTAGGATCTCTTCCTGAAGGTAACTGAATTATGTGAAGAATTCAATTTCTTCTCCATATCTGACTTGCTGAGAGAGTCAATTTGTCACTCCTGACACATTTATAAATTGTTATTTATTTCTCTAAAACTTCAAAATGGCCCCATTTGTGTATGCATATATGAGAGCTATTTTTTGGTCTAAGTGTAAGACTCCAAAAAGAATTACAAACATTAGTTTTTAGCATAGAGACAAGGAGAGATAATACTATTAGTTATTGGTTAATTCTATTACAACACTTATAAAAAAGTGATACCAAATTAGAGCTGCTACAAAAAAAAGAAGATTTTGATAGCATCAGAATGAATTTCATGTTAAATGACATTTACCATGGAAAATTATCCCCTGGAGTGGACCAGCTGTTTACTCTCACCGATCAGATTGAAAAGAATAATTCAACTTGTAGATACATGTCACCATGGGTAAGAATTGGTTCATAGCTCTCCCAAAGCTCATAGCAACAATTTACAAGGTAAATTTCCTTCCAGCTCTGTAAATTCATATTTATTGAAACAAATTTTCAATCATGAATATTTGAATGAGATATACAGATTAACTTCTTAAAAATATAATTACCCTTAGAAAAACAAACCCAAGAATAATTCCCCATGATTCACAGATTAATCTTGTTCTTTAATAGATGACCATAAAACATAGAAACCTGCCCTCATATGGGATCTCTGGGGAGATTCTTGATGTTCCAAGTGCCCACTTGCTCAATAAATGCTAATTGGCAAAGATGATAATGGTATGTTAACTCATTTCCTAAAGGCTCTTCTTATTGTCTGTTGGTTTCCACATCCATCTACACCAAATATTGAAAGGGAAAAAAATCAGTACTCATAAGAAGTTTAAAATTTTCCACAATTTGTGAAATCAAGAAATCTCTCATTATACATTTTGATGCACAAACACATACACACATGCACACACACCAGTGTTGTTAGTTAGTTTATAATCATTAATTTTTGAAGCCTCTCCTTTCTTTGAATTTTAACAGACACTTCAGAGCTTACGTGGCTGAAGCTAGGAATGGGCCTGATCTTCTCTTTATTACCTTTGTCATGATTGTTGCTTCTCTCACACAAAGTAGGAGCTGGTCTTATCTGGTCCATGGGATACTATTTCTTTGGAGGGCAATCATAATATAATGGAAGTCTCATGAACCTTACTGATACTGTTAGAGACTGATACTTCATCTCTAGCCGCATTCACTTTATTTTCAGAGTTACTGCCTCTCTGGTTTATGTTTACAGGATATTCTCCTTCTCTTTCCCCTTGTCCCTTCAGAGGAGCCAAAGCACGGCAAAGTGTCCCTATGTTAGGTGGCAATATGCGTATGAGGAAGGCAGGGCATGTTTATGCCATCTTCCTGCTTTACCTCCATTTTGGGGTGGGCATCTTTTCTTTTTAATCTGATCTCTTTTATGTTTTGGTTATCTGGGATAAAAGGAAAAGCAGGCATTGTGTTTGTTTAATCATGTACATAACCCTTTCTTCTCATTTCACTCAGGTTTCTCTCCCTGTACACACCACAAACATGGAAGGAAGTCAAAAGGCTTTGTTGGCTTGTTAGGATACTGGTATCCTTTTGCCTAGATAGATGATTCTGCCACATGTGAGTTATAGGTTGTGGAAAGATTCCACACGGGGTTCCTGAAAACAACTACATGGCAAAATGGCTCCAGATTGCTCATAAATTAACACATATTCATTGAAGTGTTTAGACTAAATACTTTAGAAAGTCCTAGACATGAGAAACCTAGATTCAGGCAAAATGAAATAGATTTGTTTAGTCCTGATGCAAAACAATATTTTATAAGAAACGATTGACCAAATTCTGTATGTTGGAGCTTGATATTGCTCTCAACTTCCTCCAGATCTCAAACTCAAAGAAAAAAGTAGGAGGAGAAAAAGGGTCGCTCATCTCCTCAAGATAACAGCCCACAGTAGCTCTAGCTCAAGCGGGAAAGGCTATGTGTAGATCACCAAAACATATTCTCAGAAACTTACCATAAATTTTTAATATTTCAGGTGTCAAGTGAAGGAGCTCAAGTAGCTAGTAATATTGAACACATCTTTTCTTGTGCTTATTTGTTTTTTGTGTATCTTTTCAATGAAATATCTGCTTGTGACTTTTTCCCACTTTGAATTGGATTGCTTGTTTTTCTTCCTATTGAGTTTTTAAAGTTCTGTGTACATTCTAGATACTAATCCTTTGTGATTTGCAAACGTTTCCTTCCAGTCTGTGTGTTGTCTCTGTAACTCTTAAAAGGGTCTATCATAGAGCAAAAGCAGAATCCATTCCTTGTATGGATTGTGCTTTTTGGTGTCAAATATAAGAACTTTCGGCCTAGCCCGGAAGCCCAAAACATTTTTAGTTTTATATTGAAGTTCATGATTTATTTTGAGTTACTTTTTGTATAAGGTGGGAGTTCTGGCAACTTTTGTGGAAAAGGCGACATTGAATTATATTTTGCATTTTTGTCAAAATCGGGTTTGAATAGATCCTTTAACAAACTTTCTATTCTGTTCCAATAATCTATGTATATAAACCTCAGCAATTTGCATGGTCTGAATGCTGAAGCTAATATAGTAAACCTTGAAATCAGATAGGCTGATTTCCTCCCAGTTTATTCTTTTTTCTGTCAACGTTGTTTAAGTCATTCTGAGATCTATACATTTCCATATACATTTTGGAATAATCTTGTCTATATTTACCAAAAATTTTGCTGAGACTATGATTAAATCTGTGTATCAATTTCTTGAGACTTGACATCTTTACTCTGTGAAGTCTTCCAATTCATAATCTCAAAATGTTTCCTCATTTACTTAGATCTTTAAAAACTTCCTTGATCATTATTTTGTAGATTCTGGCAAGCAAATATATCACATGTTCTGTTAGATTTATATCTACGTATTCCATTATTTTTGAGCTAGTATATATGGTATTATATTTTTAATTTTGGTGATCATGTAATCATTGCTAGTACATGGAAATACAATTTACTTTTGTATGTTCATCTTGTATCTAATAAACTTGGTGAACTCACTTGTTAGTTCCATAGGTTTTTATTTTTATTTTTGTATTTTTGTTGGAATTTTTACATAGTCATATGTAAAATATAACCTTGTCATATGCAAATAGTGACAATATTATTTCTTCCTTTCTAATATACATGCATTTTACTTTTTTTACTTGTGTCATTGCGGTGACTAGAAATTCAGGCACTGTGTTTTATGAGTTGTGAAGAGACTGGTAAATCAAAAGATATTAGTAAATCAAAAGTTATATATACATCATCTTCTTACTCAGCTTGTGATTCGTTTCTCATATATTTTATAAAATTAAGAATTTTGATAAAGATTTTTTGTTCTGAAGACCATGCATAAACACTGCAAACAGAACTCTTAATAATATGAATTATCCAAAGATTGCTTCAGTTTTCCTGCCAGGCACTCTATTAAGCATTATCATATATTTCAGTATTAAGTAATAACATTCTTTCTGTTTGAGAACCTCTCATTTATGACCCTGGCATACAGGTCAAACATTATTCAGTTTTCCCTCTAAAATAAAAATTCTTTGATATTATGTGATAAAACTATGTGGTAATTTTCTCATCTCTTTGCTGTGTCTAGGAATATATCTGAATCCTCTCAAATTTCTTTCATTGTGGTCTTTATCACCTTTTTGCATGAAGTCCAGAAATATCCATTTACATATTTTACCCAAAATTTCTTCTGAATTCTGAAGAAAATGTTATTTCTAATTTGATGCATATTTGGATTGTCAATAATGCCCTAGGAGCAGTCATGTGCCAAAAATGTGCTATGAGAGGAGCATATATATATATATTCATGTATTTGCTCCTAAACAGCATATTCTGTCCTCTAATTAATGTGATCAATAGTTGATGTTGCTTCACTTAGAGAAAGCAGATGTATTTTCTCAAGCAACAGCTTACTTTTTCTGCAGTTGTCCAGTATTGGGTAACAGTGTGGTCATGTCATACTCAGATACTTGCTCTTATGCTTCAATAGCTAGGACTTTAGTGCTGTTTGCATATACTCACATAATGTTTTCAGGACCATAACTTATTTCACACTTCTAATAATGTAATTGTCTAAAAATACTACTATACAATTTTTCCCATTTGGCAAATGAGGCAAAAATGAAAAAAAAATCTTGTATGAAATAGCTATTTTTAAAAGTTACCAATGATATCATTTCAAAGTCTTGAGGGTGTATTAATTTCACTTTATAGGTATAGAGGAAGGAAACTTCATGATTTCTTAACTATCGTAGACTCTGTCTAAAGTTCTCTTTTGTCTAGCAAGTGAGCAGTATGTAGGATTAAAAAATAGGAGAGAGATGGCTAATGTCCAGGAAAAGACAAGAGCCCCAAATAAGGTCCTTGCCTTGTATTTATTAAGATCAGAAGGCTTATAAACATGATGGGCATGCCCAAAGAGATAAGGAACTGTACACAGTAACCTACAGACATGAGGGGAAAACATGGGGTATTGAGGCTGTACAGCGTTTGGGGTTTGGGTCAATATAAAACAAAATCCTGGGCATATAGGTAGATGGTTGTTGATGTCAGATAGGAGGCACCGTGTCTGTTTATCTTACCTAGCCTAGGGGAGAAGCCAGGGGAAATAACCTCAAAGTTGAAGAGGTACCTTTTCTTTTGTTAACCATCTCCACTCTGGGCTGCTTTGCCTGCAGCACGGTAGTCTATAGTCCAAATTCCTTGTTTTGCCTAACTTGGCCCTTTTCCCTGTGAAAGCAGCTTCTCTGCTATAGTACTAAATTGGGGAGGCATTTTTGCCCTGCATGCCTATCCTTGCTTACCTCAAATTGGGAGACTTTGCACCCATACCTATTTGGAGGCCTTAGCCCCTACCTGTCTATTTTGGGGGCTCTGCACCCCCCTATTCTTGGCGTGCCTTTGCACCATCCTATTCTCAGGTTGCCAATCATGTTTACGCAAACTCAGGTGTGAGCATCCTATGGCTTTTTATTTCTCTATGCCTTTAATCCATTGGTATAAGCCAAGGGGATTCCTAAGCCTATCCCTCATACTTAACAGCAACTAGAATGTAGATACCTTTCCAGGGCTTTGAAATATCTTGAAGGCAAAGAAAAATAATGTAACTTTTGGGCAGACTTTAAAGCTCCAAGTTTAGTGAAGGTGCTATTGAGCTAAATACTTATTGTGCTCCATTTGCTTTCGCATTCCCACTTAAATCTTGAGTAATCATAAATAGATCATGAAAAAAAAATTGCCTTTAGCCAAGCAAAAATTAGAAAACTGAACAGAGTATACATGATTTTAGGGATCTAAAACAGCTATTATAGAATCAACAACTCAAAACACTCAAACATTTGCAAAAATGTCAGCAGGCAGATAAATGCTAAGAAATAAAGGCAATATTCTATAATTCTGGAAAGAAGACTTGTTAGTCAATGAAGATAAGTTTAATGTTGATGTGTGGTAGTTTCGGTAGAGGGGATATACTATTGACTACAAAGATCATCATAAATGTACATAATAGTCATTGGAATGAAAAAGAAAGGTCGTTAATCCCAATAGTTGAACATGAAAAAAACAAAATAGTTCCTTCCTTAAGTTTATTTATTTATTTTGAGGGGAAAAGAGAGAGGGGCGAAATGGGGGTGGAGTAGAAAAGGAAGGACAGAGAGAGAACTCCAAGCAGGCTCTGTACTGACAGCACAGAGCCTGATGTGGGGCTCGAACCCATGAACTGTGAGATCATGACCTAAGCAGAAACGAAGAGTTGAACACTTAACTGACTGAGTCACCCAGGTCCTCTGGAAGCAAAATAACTTTTAAAAAATTCTAAATCATATAATTAGAGAAACTCAAGGTAATATTACCCATATAAAATATGAACAGCATGATATAAATAAAAAACATTCAGGGAGAAAAAATAACCATTAAAAATACTGAAAATAAAGATGATGTTGATAATTGCTTTATGTGTGAAATTAAAAAAATAAAAAGAGATAGATAAATAACCCACTCAGCTGAACTTCCCCTAATTTTTGTTTCTTCAAAGTGCTAATGTAGACCAAAAGTCCTAAGAGACTATTGACTAAAGGAAAAGTTAAGTCACTCCAGACACTAAAACAATGTTTCTCAAAATGTGCAGACTACTTATATGAGAAACAGTGGAGATGTTTAATAAATGAGTACAATTTCCTAGACCCAGAAAATACCCACTAAATCAGAAGTTCTGTAAGTATAGCTGGGAAAGATGCATTTTAATAAGCCTTGCTAACCAACCTTAAGGTTACTACAGAGACTACTATCTTAAAACCATTTAAAGGGCTCAGAAATTTAAAATTATTTTCATGTATTTTTAACACTTCTTTTTAACTTTTTCTGAATTTGAGAAAAACTTTTAAAACCTAGATGGATGAATCTTGCCACTATAAAGGAAAGCTCCTTTATACTCTCTATCTCCATATTACACTGAATCTCTATGAAAATATTTGTCTTCATTTGGAAACTTTCCTTCATCACCAAATTCTAAAATTCAGAATTAATTTAATTAAGAATTAATTTAATTAAGAGTTAGTGTGGCATATGGCTCGTAGTGTGTTCATTAAATGTTTTGAATTGAGAGCCTAGAGGTTCACTGTCCAGCATTGCATTGACAAGCCACAGGTGGTTACCGTAATGTACCTAATCAGAATTTCTATGATTTATAAAAAAAAAGGCATAATATTTTTTTTAAAATATTTAAAAAATATTTAAAAAAAAGTCTCACTAATATTTTTTACAATAATTACATATTGAAATGAGTTACTTAAGAATGCAAACAATAAAAACAATAAAAATCATTTTTAGGTGCTAGTTCTTCTAAGTATTGCTAATGAAGTCATCCCATTCTCTCTAGACTATTAGAGTCTATTCCAAAAGTTGTAAACTATATGTTTTTGTTTTCTAATCAGGAAAACATTGTCATTAAGCATTCAGTCCCTTGACTTTTAAGCAACAGATTGCCAAGAGGCACGTATGATATGATTAGGATCTAAGGAGCATGTGAAAGCTTACCTTTGCATTCACCCTTTCTTGTCTCAAAAGTACAAAAGATCAAATAAAGAATCTATTAAGGTTTTAATTAATTCCTATTTCTAACCAAGAAAACTGTGACAAGTTTCCCTGCCTAATATTTTTTTTGTTTATTTTCACAATTAGGTAAAATTAGGAGGTATAGGGCCAGAATTCTCACATGAAATTATCATTACTTTAAAAATTATTTCAAATAAAAGAGGAAGGGAGACATGATTTGCTCAGGGGAAGAATATACTAAGAAAATATGTATGGTATTAATTTGTTTTATCACTACACATTTATTTGTTCTTTCATACAAGAATAGATATTGATTTTTATTTTTTCAACAAAATATTAAGTTTCATAAGTTGTAGGTAGAAAACAAAGAAAATTTTTTTTCAATTATAATGACATAATAACAACTAATTACTCTCTTTAAGTTTACCAGTTCCATTTAATTCATTTTACTATCATATAATTTCAATAGCAAACATTGTGAATACATATTAAGTCTTACCATGTTTTAAAATCATGTATGCACGAATATACATGATTCTTGAATGTTCAAGATTCAGATTGGTATTGACATATTTCCACTATGGCATTAACTGCCGTCATGTATCAGAATAGGAAAGATGGTTTAAAGACAGTTCTAATCTATTAATATTCAGATACCAATATTGGATCTCATTTATCGTTGTACCTTTAATGGATAGCAATATATCACAAGGTAACTAAATGAAATTTAGACCACAATTTAGAAACAATACAGTTGAAGAAACACAGATGATGTATGTAATCCATACATATTCATAGTATTTTTGGAAATCTGTGTGTAGAATGGAAATAAAAATCAAAGTATAATAATGTCATAGTATTTGAAAAATTGGTTCAAGAAAATAATTGCCACATTATCATTGCACATTTGCAAGAGTATTCTATGGGAAATGGCTTGCATGATTCATAATTTTTATTTTGTTTTCTTTTAATGTTTAAGGGTAAACTCTCATGTCTCCCTAACTTTCTAGATTTCAGTTTTTTTAAACTAAGGCATGATGTTTCATGTGATTCACTTTACATTAAATATGAAGAATTATCACCAAACAGAAAGTAGCCCAATATTCATTCGATTAAAAGAAAGTTGTTTAAGATGGAAGGGATTTGAATAATACCTTATCATTTCATTACTCAGATAATAATCAAAATAAACAAATTTGTATTTTAAAGCTAATATCTTTTTTTTAATATTTTTTTTTATTTATTTCTAGGAGAGAGAGAGAGAGACAGCATGAGCAGGGGAGGGTCAGAGAGAGAGGGAGTCACAGACTGAAACAGGCTTCAGGCTCTGAGCTGACAGTCAGCACAGAGCCCGACGCGGGGCTCGAACCCACGAACCGCGAGATCATGACCTAAGCGAAAGTCGGACGCTTAACCGACTAAGCCACCCAGGCGCCCTTTAAAGCTAATATCTTATCTGTAATTATGTTTTCAGTAAAAATAAAAACAAAAACAAAAACTTGATTTTACTTCTTAATAGGATATAGAAGATCTCATGACTTTTATTCCCAATGTTAACTGTGAAAACAAACTAGACTATAATATCATATTATTTCCTCATTAGTTGAATATTGTAGTAAACTTGAATTAATTAAAATACAGAGAATGCCAATAAATTCCTAGGGAAAGAAGATTCCCAAAACTACTTTCGTCCCTGATAAAGAGGCATGAGGAAAAGAGATAATCGGTAAGAAAAAAGTCACATTTAATAAATTTTAATGCGCATGTGTGAACTGGTATAACAGATGGGAATTACCAGGATGTCTAGTTGCAGAGAGTTTTTGCCACCATCTGCTATTTCCCAAAGGCCATCTTTGACTGCTTGGGAATGGTATGCTAAAATACTATTTCAATAGGGAAACTAAGGTTCAAAAGAGAACTAAGATTGGAGCAGGGCGATAGAACTGAAAGAAATTTCTCATACATAATCCTGGACTTCACTGAGGGTAAGCCAATGGCTGTTGGCTGCTAGCTTTTGAAGGCTGGGGACACAAGAGACCTCAAGGAAATCACTTAGAAACTCTCTGAGTCTTCATTGAGTGCACTACAGAAGTTCTTCAAATGTTGGAGATATGGCAACAGAGTAGAGACATTCAAAGCCATGACTGAAATATTAACAAATTGAGTCTTGCCTACAATAAGTAAAAAGGGTAATATTTCACACCAAACTGAATCAAAAGTCAATTGAACTTAGAATCAGTCCATATAATTCAGCATGTGAACTGAACAATGTAGAAAATTATGTGATCGTCTAGATAGTTGCAGATTATAAAAGATTTGGGAAAAAATCTCATAATCTCAATAAACTATGAGTAAAAAGGAAATCCTACAACTTGATAATGGACACCTATTTAAAAAACCTTACAGATAACATCATACTTAATAATGAAACATGGAGGGGTGCCTGGGTGTCTCAGTTAAGTGTCTGACTTCAGCTCAGGTCATGATCTCACAGCTTGTGGGTTTAAGTTTCATGTCAGGCTCTGTGCTGACAGCTCAGAGCTTGGAGCCTGTGTGGGATTCTGTGTCTCCCTTTCTCTCTGACCCTCCATCACTCAAGTTCTGTATCTTTCTGACTCTCAAAAATGAATAAAAATTTAAAATATTTTAAAAGATATTTTAAAAATAATGAAACATTGAATATTTTAACAAGAAGACTTGAAAACAGGACAGATATTCTTTTCCCAAATGCCAACTAATTCATTTGTAATTTATCAAGATTATTTGTATTTAGATACTTAATTCCAGGTGACTAAAGAGATTCTCTTCTAATATCTGAGTATGTGTAAGAAGATAAATTTATTCTTCGTATCATCAGTAGAGTGAGCTTAATTTTCATACATAAAAACTTTCTGGTTAAATGTACACTTTTATTTTCTCTATAAGAGAATTGAATATGTTTTCCATGTTCTAAAGTTTAGGCAAACAAAATTAATTTACCACTTGTTGAAATAGGAGTCATAAACCTAATTTAGAACAAATTGGAGACTAACAAAAAATTCTGACAAAAGGTTCATGTTTATTCTAAGGCTAAAATTATTGGTGCATTATCCCTTTTCTAACTTCTAAGTCTCAGACCACAACACTGCTACAAGTATTTTCTTAAACAATTATATTAGCTCAGCTTATGTTCAACACGTCAGAGCAGTTTAACACCCTGGTCAAACCCTTAAACTGGTCAGCATAACACATATACATTACACATGTCTGAATAATTAATTAGAGGATTTTGGATTTCTATAGTGTATTGTTTAGGTACATTTTTCCACTGTGTGCCTGGGAGAATCATTCAGCATTATTACATAAATTATTCCTGCTTCCAACAGTAGACCATGCTAAAAAAGAGCAGCCCACATTAGAGGTGGCTGAATCATACACCAATGGTGTGCCTCAGGATATCTGTATCTTTGATGTCTGATTGAGGGTTATATTTGAAACCATTATTGGTTTTTTTTTCTATTTTTTTCATGTAATCTTCTTTATGTGGCACATTTCTCCTAATTATAAGGAATTTTAATGGTTACTTACTTTTAGTATTTTTAGATTATGACTGCCTGTTTCTTTAAAGTAAGTTGCATACACTATGCATTGTCCATGTCCTCTTTTCATTAATTTATATATATGGAGCACCCATTTCATTCTAGGCTGGAAATTCCATGTTAAACAAGATAAGCACAATTACTACTCCCAAGGAGCTTATATTTTAGGATGGGAAAGATAGATAATAAATAAACATGAAAGTGTCATAAATATGTTCTCTAAAAATTAAAATAACATTGCACAATAGAGAATAACCAGGGGGTCATACTATAGAGCATGGTGACGTAAAGAGTAGGTTTGAGTAGAAACTTAGGAATCACCTTTTGCATGTTAAATTTAAAATGTTATTTTCCATACCAGTGAATAATATGTCAATTAAGCAATTGTATGCATATGTTTGGAATTTATGGGAAAGTTCAGAACATGGAGTTAAAAAAAAAACAACTACGAGTAAAAAGCATATGGATGGTACTTAATGTATTTTACCTACATAAAAATGTGAAGGAGAATGTGAAGGAGAAATACATTGATATTCTACAACCAAGACTTAGCTGACAACATTTAGAGATTTAGCAGAGAAAGGGAAGCAGACAATAAATAATAAAATGTAAAAACAGAACCAGTACAGTGGGTCAGGTCAGACCATATCAAAGAGATTTTGAAAGTTCATATAGCAAATTTGACATACAATAACAGAAATATAAAAAATTAATATTATTCATTTACATAAGTAGTAAATGACACTATAAGAACTTATAAAATTGAATATCTATTTGAAGCCGTAGAAATTTCTAGAAAATGTGATCTGTGATTATTTTACATAAAGTTGGTTATCAGTTATTATTTTTCAGAATATTACTTTATTCAATAAAGTTTTTCTTAATAGAATGTTCTTACTTTTGACTTTCTTGTGACTCTAGATCTAGGGGTCAGCAAAGTCCTCTCATTATAACAGTCATGCATATTCAAAATGTTCATGCATATTCAAGTACTACAGATCATTTTTGCTTACACGAAAGAATTTCCAAAATGATAAAGATTGATCTTTCTCTTGTCACCCTTCTTTGAATGTCACTTGGTTTAGATTATGTTTACATAAGCCCTATCAGTTATACAATAAACTTGCAAAGCATATTAATCACAGGTCAGTTATGACAGATTTTATGATTGAAAATATACAACTAAATTTTCTCTTCATAATGTTGAGAAATATCATTATCAGAGAAAATGCATTTGATGGGCCTTGGTTTTCCTTTATGATTTGTGATTGATTATAAAAACACTTTGCTTTATTCTTTCAGAACCTATCTGTTATTGTCTGCTGTATTGTGTTTTCAACTTCAGATTGTGGAAGTAACTTTTTAAAGATAGAAATTAATGCTTCCTATGGCCTAGTATTGAATCAGAGTTTTTATATCTGTACTTTTCCCCTAAAATTCATGTGAGAAAACTTTCCTTAACATAAATATACTTGCCTCTATTCCTGATACTACCTCTATCATATCTGGTTTTAGAGTACAGTATTTGGTGAGGAGATGTTACAGAATGAATGTTTACCCCACAAAATTCATAAGTTGAAACATCACCAACGTGACTGCATTTGTAAATAAGATCTTTAAAGAGGTAATTACAATTAAATGAAGTCATAAAGCTGAGGAAGCTGAGGTCCTAATCTGATAGGACCAGTGTCCTTAAGAGAAGAGGAAGAAACACCAGAGATCTCTCTCTTTCTGGTGTGTGCACAAAAAAGCCATGTAAAGACATGGTAAGAAGATAACAGTCTGCAAGTCAGAAAGAAAGGCTTCACCAGAAACTAAATCTACTGGCACCTTTATCTGGGACTTCTACCTGTGAGAGCATAAATTTCTGTCGTTTAAACAACCCTGTCTGTGATATTTTGTTTTGGCTGCCCAAACAGACTAACACAGAAGAATACATGGTGACCAGATGGCTGGGGTCAAGTACAGTAAAACCTTGGATTGTGAATAACTTGTTCTGCGAGTGTTCCACAACACGAGCAAACATTTCTAAAAAATTTTAACTTGATAAACGAGTGAAATCTTGTAATGATGCCAAATGTCACATTATCACAACTGAGCCAATGGTTCTTGAAATTTATTTTAGTGTATAAGTGCTTTGGGTTATAAGCATATTTCAGGAATGAATTATGCTCCTAAACCTAGGTTTTACTGTGTGTCCCAGTTTAGGATATGCAAATACTTTGTTTCAATATTTTCCAACTAAGTTCTCCCTCATATTTTATTATTTTTATTTTTTCTCCCTCTCATTTGATTTTATTTTTAACTATTTATTTATCTTATTTCAGTTTTATTTTAAAGAGAGAATGATCAGGGAAGATGGGCTGAGGGGGAGAGAGAGAATGAGAGAGAGAGAGAGAAAGAGAGAGAGAATCTTAAGCAGGCTCCACACTCAGCATGAAGATCAACATGGGGGTCAGTCTCACAACCCTGGGATTATGACCCAAGCCAAAATTGAGATTGATGCTCAACCAACTGAGCCACCAAGGCGCCCCTCTCTCATATTTTAAATCAAATGAAAAGTCTACTGAAAACATACTTTTAGTTAAAAAGTGATTGCCATTTTGTAATTCTTTTTGGGGTCTTTTTGATGCTAGCCTCTCACATTTATTAATTTTTATTTCATACTTTTTCCAGATATCTACGGGTGTCATCATGAATAAATTTGTGTTGTTATATTAAATAAACATTGTGTACTTTATCAAAATTATTTTATCCAATTTTATAATTCAATTTATTTAGTAGATATTATTTTGAATAATTTTCAGTGATTTCAAAGGAAATACAATTTGTGTTTTAGGAGCAATACTTGCAATCATGGAGAATATGAAAAAGGTGTTTTTCTGTTTTTTGATTTTTTGTTTTGTTGCTCTGAAAATAAATTGAAAGGAGAATTTCAGTATACATTTGGGGAATAAGAAATGCTAGGACAATGATAAAATCCATGACTTGGGGATATTAATATTGATCAATTCAGCAACACATAGGGGTCAAAGAAACTATAAAGTATATCAACTAGAGATCAATGCATCAGGATATGAGAAAGATAAAGAATTATTAACCCAATGACAAACAACTAGCTAGGTAGTATTGCCACCTCAGCCAGGGGTCATCATTATATTAAGAGAAACAAGGATGTGGTACTATTTGCCTCCACAGACTCCAATCTCATCAGCAGGGCACAATGTTGGCAGAGTCTTCCAGTGAAAAGAGTAATTTGTATTCAGGAATATATCTTGTAGTTATAGGGATCCAACTATTCACTCATTATTTACTAAATATTCTCTTGACAACTACAGGATGCCAGACACCTGGCAGGATTCTGGAGATGCAAACCTCAAAGCATAACTAAGACAATCTTATCTTACAATCAAGCAAAAAGGCAGGTAATTTTAATACAGGATGATAGAAGCAAACAAAGTACTTATATGGGAACAGGAAAAAAAGTAAGAGAAAATTCCCAAAGGGAATGAAAACATTAAGTGAATTTGGAGACAGTTAAATTCAGAAAGAATTGAAATAGTATTCCATACTGAAGAAACAGAGGTATCCAATGAACCATGAATATTGTGGTGCCATTAGTTACCTAATGGAAGGAGTGTCATGTGAAGTAGCTTCATACAAAGGTGGCGACCACCAGATCATGATGGTTGTGTGTGCCTATATGAGAACAGTCATGAAGAATGTTTGAATGACTTTTAAAAGGACACTGCTATGTTAATATTTGTGTTCTATACAGATCACTTAGCACTCTGGAAGGAAGCACAGATCTACAAGCAGAGTGCTGAGTTAGGGAGCTATTGCAGACATTCAGTTCCAAATTGAGAAAGGCAGAAACTTAGCTTACGATGTTTAATTAGGAACAAAAGACAGAATGAGAGATAGTCAAAGTAACAGGATATAATTGTAACAGGAGGCTAATTGGAAGTAGGTTAAAAAGCATAATGCAGGGTGCCTAGGTGGCTCAGTCAGTTGAGTCAGACTTACTGATTTCAGCTCAGGTCATGATCTTGTGGTCCATGAATTCCAGCCACCCAGCATCAGGCTATGAGCTGACAGCACGAAGCCTTCTTGTGATTCTCTCTCTCTCTCTCTCTCTCTCTCAAAATAAATAAATAAATAAACTTAAAAACATAGTATAACACAAGTTAATGCTAACTTAAAGATATCTGATGCTGGCACTTAAGAAAAAAGAAGTGTCTTTCACCAGATTGGAGAAAGAATGCATGGAGGAACAGATTTGAATTGTGAGATTTAAAATAAATTCAAATTTAGATGTGGACTTTCCTTCCTTCCTTCCTTCCTTCCTTCCTTCCTTCCTTCCTTCCTTCCTTCCTTCCCTCCTTCCTTCCTTCCTTCCTTCCTTCCTTCCTTCCTTCCTTCCTTCCTTCCTTCCTTCCTTCCTTCTCTCCTTCTGAGCAACTTGAATTACAGAGAAGTGAATATATCCAATTCACTTTTAATAAGTTATCTGGACCCAAACAAAAAATCTCTGCCTTGAGAAACAATAACAAATGAGGCCAACGGTGGATTCCATTTTATAGATGGGGCATACGGGAACTGTTTGTAGGTTCATAGTTATAAACAGAGAAACACAATAGGTAGAAACAGAAGCGTAAGTCCAGTCTTTTTTTTTTTTTTAATGTTTTTTATTTATTTCTGAGACAGAGAAAGAGACAGACAGCGTGAGCAGGGTAGGATCAGAGAGAGAGAAGGAGACAACAGAATTTGAAACAGCCTCCAGGCTCTGAGCTAGCTGTCAGCACAGAGCCCGATGCGGGGCTCGAACCCACAAACCGTGAGATCATGACCCGAGCCGAAGTCGGACCCGAAACCGACTGAGCCACCCAGGCACCCCAAGCGTAAGTCCAGTCTTAAGAACATAACCAAAACAAAGCTATAAAAAAAAGCATGGTAAAGGTGTAGAGCTACTACAATTTGGAACAGCAGAAATACCCCAAATTCTGTCAATGGATATAACAGCTTCCAATCGTGTAAACCAGGAGGAAACAGTGGAAATACAACTATTATTCTTAAGTTGATGGAGTTAATAGAAGAGTGGGCAGTTTATTCTGTACTTATTGCTTCTGAAACACTATTCTTCTTTTTCCTTCCCTGCTTTATGAGATTAATTTGTTTTTTTTACATTACTTGGGATTCCTTTCTTCTTGGGTTCTATTTCAGTTCATTCAGATGATACAAATTACTAGCAGAAGATTGGTGGGTTGGAGGAAAAGTTCAGGAATTATTTTCTTGGTTATCTCTATCAGTCTGTGATGGTATAGTAATATATATTTTGTACCTGTAACCAGAGTTGCTTTGTGACCATCCTTTCCCAAATGTAAATTTTCCCTACATTCCTCTTCCCACCCTCCTTTCCCCTTTAAACCTATGAATAACAAGTCATTCACACTGTTGCTTGTTACTGGGTGTATCAACTTCCTTTGTTAGTTTCCTTAATCCTATCCACACCTTTTTATATGACCTCTTCATTAAACTCTTTTTAATTCTCTCCCTGAGTAAGCCATCCTTCCGGGACCTAGGCAATAAAGTAATTAGTACTATAAGTAAGTCTAGGAAAAGGACACTCAAAATAGGATTGTGGAGCTTGGTTGATCATATATTTGATTAATTTGTGGACAGCCTGCTTGCTTGAGAAAAAAAAAATGGAAGAGTTATAATCCATGACAGGCGGTGATATTATGATTACTTAAATGATTAGCAATAGTGGCATCACGTAAAACAGAGTTAGAGGATTGAGCATTGGTAGAAAATGTGCTTATAACACTTAGACATATGGCATCAATGGTGATTACAAAGTTTATTGGGTAGTGTGGAAGTTTCTGTTGCCCTAAAGAGTATATACAGTAAAGTTCAAGTCTAAAGCTTTCAATTAATAAACCTGATTAAAAATCAGAAAAATTAGAAAGCTTTTCTGACAGTGTTAAAGTAATCCCTTATCTGATGTAGATAAAGGCCAGACATAGCTAAAATTAAGCCTAGAACATAAATGCAATTCTTGTAGAGTGGAAGCACCAAACAAATACACAGCTCTGCAAGGAATCTTTTGTTAAAGAAAGGGCGATGATAAGGAAGGCTTTGGAAACTAAATGGGACCAAAAATGGAATTTTGAATAGACACGGATAAATTTGATGTTGAAAACCCTAATATGTCAGAAACTTTATTCAGAAACTTTATTAAGAGTAGAAACATCTTCCTATCCCCATCCCAAGAATATGAAAGAAACTCGCCCCCCCCCCCCCCACACAGAAAGTCTTAAGGACTCTAGGTGGGTCATTGTTTCATAGTGGATGCTTATTTTCCTTGGGATGGTTTATCATTCCTCATTGCCTCCAGACATACAAGTAGAGCTAAATCCCTGTGTACTCCTGTGTAAGAATTTATCTGGGAACAGGGTTTGCAGGATTTGCCAGAATTTTGTGGCATGAATCTGAAGAGCACACGTGTGAATAGAATCTAAGGGTGAAAGATAAAGAAGAGCTGACTATAAGATGCTAGTTAACAATTATATTCCCCTAGGACTAAGAATTTATTATATTGGATTAGATGTGTGGTTATAAAAATCTTTAGGACTCTTCAAAAGATAGATGATGAACAAGTTGAAAACTAATACAAAGAAAAGAGTTTCTTCATGCTTAATGAGTTTATAATCACCTTCAAATAAAGCATGTGATCACAGAGCATAGTTAAATTGCTATGCTATTATGTATGGGACATGTACACATTCATTATTCAAAAAACTCCCCAAGGATCATCAAGCTTTCCAAATTTTATTCTAATATCTTATTATACATTGACATCAATCAGATACCTAAATTAAATGTTCTAATTGAATTAATGTGATGAATTGAAAGGGGAAAAAAGTGATGTGTTCTTTAAATATCATGTTTTCTCAGGCATAAATGTGTCAAATATCCTCTTTAATTGTAAATATAAGTTACAAGAAATACTTGTGAAATGCAGGAATACTTCCCTTCTCAAGGCCTCAAGTAATATTTAATTAATCACAAAGCTGGAAAATCCAGGATACTGGAAACCTGTTGAATAGGCAAAAGTTTATTATTCTGCTGTTTCACTCTCCACTAGTTTTAAACTACTAAAACAAGGATAAAATAAATATTGAAAATATCCCAGTATTATCAGAGTTTTTTACTTTTGTTTATGGGATGAATAGGTTTTCATTTGTGTAGTTTCTGGACTTTCTACATTTTAGAGTTGGATCCAAACCTTTTGACTCTAAGAGAAAGATACTTGGGAGGTCCTTTTTACAACTTTTTAAAATAAATATTATTAGTATTGATATAATTAGTAATGATGATAATCAATAACATCTCCATTTACCTGATTTAAGATGTTATGGATACATCTTTCTTCATGCAATATAAGCAATATTATAAACTTATTTATGTACATCATGAATACTTCAGATCATAAGACTATTTTGCTGAAAATGGTAAATCTTTTCTCATGTGACAATTAGTATTATGAATTCCACCCACATTTCTGAATTTCATAGTTTTATTATCATCTCTGGATTTTTTTCCTCAATAATAATTAAGATGTAGACTATCTGTGTCATGCAATTTTTCCATATGAGCTTGATAAACAATTGTCAGCAAACTAATATTGCTGAGTGTAACCTTTGCCAGGCTGATTTTTCGTTTGTTTTCTATATGTGCTCTTGTAGGATTTCTTCTCTAGCCTTGAATTTGAGTCACTGATCCAGTAGAAATCTTGGTGTTGATTGTTATTTATCAATTTCCTCGGGCAAAATGAACATTTTTATTTTTTATGACTTGAAAAAAAAATGAGTCCTTCCTTTTTATCTATAATCCACTCTCTTAAACACTATTCTTTTTTTTATTTTAACGCTTATTCATTTTTGAGAAACAGAGAGTGAGGTGGGAAGGGGCAGAGATAGAGGGAGACACAGAATCAGAAGCAGGCTCCAGGCTCTGAGCTGTCAGCACAGAGCCCGTCGCGGGGCTGAACCCACGAACCGTGAGATCATGACCTGAGCTGAAATAGGACGCTTAACCGACTGAGCCACTCAGGTGCCCCTCTTAAAGCACTATTCTATTGCATCTCTCTCAACTGATGAAATCATAAATTAAAAAAGGAAGTGAGGAGGTAGGAATTCATAACTGGGGCAAGAGAAACAAGAGGCTTCCAAGGTATTGGTAAAACTCTATTTGGATGAATATGTGTTATTATTTTTATTTAAGTACACATCATACATGCATTCTCATCTATGATATATTTACAGTAAAGAATGCAAAGATAAAAGAAAATATAAAAAGAAATGTGTATATATCCTTTAGTATGTTTCTTGGAAAAATTTAGACCTCGAGTTACTTTTCCCTTCTATATGTATTTGAGTGTTAGAAGAATATGATTTCTAGTGTACCAGCTCTGACCTTTACTGTGTGACTAAGATAAATCACTTTTATCTCTGAGTTCCATGTTCTCTCTATATATAATTAAAAGATTAGAGTATATGATGTTAAAAATCCCTTATAGGTGTTATAACCTTGACTTTAGATGTAAGTTGCTGACAGCCAGTATGGCTGTGTCACAACCAACATGTAGTATCTCTAATTGATTGCCCCAGTGATGAAATAGCTTTTATTCTCTAATAATAACAGTAATAGTGAGAATTAATGAGTAATATTATGAAGTGTCCTGATTTTCTACAAAAAATTACTTTCATGTAATAATATTAAATGAAAAGAGGTAAGAAATGGTGAAAAGCTTTGAAAGACAGCCTTGGATATAGAACCAATGGCAATGTACAATTCTGTATGATTGAATTCAGGTAGCATAAATGGATAGAGCCTTCCTTTTAAAACTATAATCAAATATGCAAATAATAGGTCTTTATGAACATGATATATTTCTATTATTATGGTATTTTTTATTTTTGTAGGATACAGTGATCCTTTAGGAAACTATAATTCTAAATTTGACCTATATATCATTCAATCTTAGTATTTTGCATTGCTGGTGTTATTTATATTGATAGCTAATCCTATTCCAGGTATTCATCTAAGTATTGGAAATATAAATCTGAATCATGCAAAGGTTTTATTTAACAAACTTTACTTAAATTTTAAAAAATTAAAAAGAGAATTAGAGGTAATATTCTGGGATTTGATGTTTAAAATTGTACTAATCATTTTGGAAGAAATCTAAATACACTCAAAGTATTATAATTTTGAATACTAATTTGCACATAGTTTCCATATTCCATGAAGCAGGAGATCACTGACTAAATGAAACAATGACACCAACAATGAAATAAAATCTTTAGGAGGAAAATATTGCTATAAGAGAAATTTAAAAAGGATAATAAGTAAATAATTAACATAGCAAATCATTAAAAGTTAGAGTAAAGACTTAAAAGAAACACATAAATAATCACATAAGAAAAACCAAGATGACTTAATTAGAGAGAAGTTTGTGATCAGGAATAAGAGACATTAGATGTCCTACACGAACCAGCTGCTGTATCTAAAACATGTAATAGGAAAGAAATAGAACAGAGAAATCTACCTATCTGTACAGTTCATATGAGAAGAGTCCAAATTGGTAAAATTCTGTAATGTCTTTTCAGTACAGAATGGAAATGGTAGTAAAAGACACGTTAAAGCCATTCGACTCCTGATTTCAATGGAAACAACAGAATCCCAGACAGAGGTGAGTGTAAGTATTAAACACTCGGCACAAAGTAGGGAGAATGACATAACAAGCTACAGAAGTATGTGAAAATGGTGAACTCATCTAAGCATCCAAGGAATTAAATGGATGGACAGTTTATTAAGGGCTATGTAAATCATGTAAATAGAAGAATTCTAGGTCCACTGGACATAAAACTTGAATTGCTGTAAGAGAAATTAATATTTTCGTGCCCTGTACCCCGATGCAAGCCAGTTAACATCCAGAGCCTCTATTTTGAAAGACCTTATGTCAGGAAAACAAAATGTAAAATATTTTGAAAAGGGCAAGAAGATAAGCAGGTATACTTTGATGCATTATCTAGACCTAAAGGCACCTCCCAAGTTTATCTGATACTATAAGTATCTGACTGTTTCACTGTGTTTGAATATTTTGCAACTTTGTAGAGAACGAAAATACTTGCAGAGGGCAAATAATTTTGTCAAAAATAATGCAAATGTATGTTTTCCAGTGAAGATGCATTTAATGAAGAGGCTAGTTTTACATTTCATTACAAATATATTTCAGCATTTATGATTACCTGTACCTGTGTGTATCCTTTGGATTCTCCTTTGAACTGGTGTTTACACCTTCTTATTCTCTCCGAATGAGAAAAATAAAATCTTTGAGATGTGTTCAATGTACATTCATATTAAAATTACCTTGGGACACCTGGGCGACTCAGCCTGTTAAGCCTCGACTTCGGCTCAGGTCATGATCTCATGGTTCGTGGGTTTGAGTTCCCCGTAGGGCTCTGTGCTGACTGCCGGCTCAGAGCCTGAAGCCTGTTTCAAATTCTGTATCTCCCTTTCTCTCTGACCCTCCCCTGCTCACACACTCTCTCTCTCCCTCTCTCTCTCTCTCTCTCTCAGAAATAAATAAAACATTAAAAAAATAAAGTTAAAAAAATAAAGTTACCTTAAAAACTATTTGAGGGGTGCCTGGGTGGCTCAGTCAGTTAAGTGTCTGACTTCAGCTCAGGTCATGATCTCATGGTTTGTGGGTTCAAGCCCCTCATTGGACTCTGTGCTGACAGCTCAGAGCTGGAGCCTGCTTGGGATTCTATGTCTCCAGCTCTCTCTGCCCCTCCCCCACTCATGGTCTGTTTCTCTCTGTCTCTCAAAAATAAATAAACGTTTAAAAATTAAAAAAAAAAAAACCCTATTTGAACAGTTTTGGAGTTTATCCATTGAGATGCCCAAAATATTCACCTGACAGAGAGAGGTAAACCATGGAGGTGTTACTTATGATTGCTTAAGCTGATAGAGCTACATCTATATTTATATATTTCCAAAGAGAATACAAGCAATAATAGTTTAATCTTTATAATCATTTTTAGAAATTTTTCTTTACTGATTGTATGTTGCAGTGTATTTTGTTTTCTGGTTCATGTATAGGTGATAAATTAATCCCTTGAGTGGCAGCAGTGATTGTGGTTTTACAGTCTGAGTATTAGATAATATCTATAGATGGGTGATAGAGATCTACTATCTGTTAGATAATAGACAATAGAGAACTAGTTTATTAGTACTTTGTATTATTTTGCCTATTTGTCTGTTTTAAACTTGAATAAATGAGGAATTTTATGTGTAAATGAGAAGGAGAAAGGCACCTTGAAGTCTGAAATGAACACATACTTGTGTTTCTGTTTGTACTCTTGACCTGTTGCTGAAATTGTAAAACTGAAGCTTCAAACAATCTATATGTTTATATACCTGTATTTGCAATTCAGAGAGGTACTTACCTCTCCTGAGATGATGAAATATCTTCCCATCTCCAGAGAGTATTAACAAATTGGATTATAATATCTCTTAAATTGAAAGAGATCTATTCCAATTGGCTTATAAAAGTAAGTAAGCATTTATTTCCATACAATTTTCCTAAAACTACTAGCAAATAAGGATATTGACTTTCTAATATTTTAAGTGCTGTGGAATAAAAAGCAATTCTTTCAGCAAGTTCAAGTTCTCAAAAACATTTTAAATAACTTAAATTTACATAACTAAGGCAAATCTTTAGCAAATGAGACTAGTGTGTGTTGAAACCCTTAGATGGTTCGCTAAAATGCTTATATTGCAGCCAGTTCCAAATTATCCATGTCTTGGTTTTTCTCTGTGAAATAGAAATACTTTACTTTGGGTAAAAGTTATAATTACTATGGGTAATTGAGACTATACCATTATAATAGTGACACAACAATGAAACCCTGTGTTTGTGTGTGTGTTTTAAGACCATTTTTTGGAGTAGTCTTAGGTTCACAGCAAAATTGAGGGGAAGGTATAGAGATTTCCCAAATACCACCATAGGTCACACATACATAGCTTCTCTCATTAGCAACATCCTCCCAACCAGAGTACTACATTTGTTGCAGTTGAGGAATCTACACTAACACATTGTAACCATCTAAGGTCCATAGTTTATATTACTATTTACTCTTAGTCTATACATTCTATGGGTTTGCACAAATGTATAATGGCATGTATCCATCATTATGATATCATGCAGAGTATTTTCATTGCCCTAAAAATCCTCTGTGCTCCATCTGTTCATCCCACTGCAACTGTAACCCTGGGCAATCACTGATACTTTCACTGTTTCCAAAATTTTGCCTTTTCCAGAGTAACATATCCTTGAATCATATAGTTAGTATTTGGCCTTTTCAACTTTTTAAAAAACACAGTAATACACATTTAAGATTCTTCCATGTCTTTTCATGGCTTGATAGGTTCTTTCTTTCTTTCTTTCTTTCTTTCTTTCTTTCTTTCTTTCTTTCTTTCTTTCTTTCTTTCTTCTTGTTTAAAATATGATTCATTTTCAAGTTGGGTAACATACAGCATGTACAGTGTGCTCTTGGTTTTGGGGTAGATTCCTGTGATTCATTTCTTACATATGACACCCAGTGCTCATCCCAACAAGAGCCCTCAATGCTCATCACCCAACCCCCCTCCCCCATTAACCCTCAGTTTGTTCTCTGTATTTAAGAATCTTTGATGGTTTGCCTCCCTCCCTCTCTGTTTAAAACTATTTTTTTTCCCTTCCCTTCCCCCCATGGTCTTCTATTAAGTTTCTCAAGTTCCACATATGAGTGAAAACATATGATGTCTGTCTTTCTCTGCCTGACCTATTTCACTTAACATAATACTCTCCAGTTCCATTCATGTTGCTACAAATTGCAGGTTTTCATTCTTTCTCATTGCCAAGTAATATTCCCTTGTATATATAAACCACATCTTCTTTATCTATTAATCAGTTGATGGACATTTAGATTTTTCCATAATTTGGTTGTTTTTGAAAACACTGTTGTAAACGTTGGGGTACATGTGCCCCTATGAATCAGCACTCCTGTATCCTTTAGATAAATTCCTAGTAGTACTATTGCTAGGTTGTAGGGTAGTTCTATGTTTAATTTTTGGAGGAACCTCCACACTGTTTTCTAGAATTGAATCCACAAAGGGGGTTTATTTCTTTTTAGTACTAAGTAACATTACGTGTCTGGATATACCACAGTGTATCCATTCACCTACAGAAGTACATCTTGGTTGCTTCCAAATTTTGGCAATTATAAACCTTCTTTAATGTTTATTTATTTTTGAAAGAGAGAGACAGAGCACCGGTGGGGGAGGGGGAGAGAGAGGAGGACACAGAATCCGAGCCAGGCTCCAGAGTCTGAACTGTCAGCACAGAGCCCCCACACAGGGCTTGGATTTAGGAACCACGAGATCATGACCTGAACCCAAGTTGGATGTTTAACTGACTGAGCCACCTAGGTGCCCCCAAGTTTTGGCAATTACGAATAAAACTCTTATCAACATCCATCTGTGGATTTTTGTGTGAAGACAAATTTTCTACTCCTTTGGGTGAATACCAAGGAACACAATTGCTGAATTATATGGTTCAGGTTTTTAAGAAGCTGCCCAACTGTCTTCCAAAATGTCTGTCCATTCTGGATCCCCCCCCAGCTGTAAATGAGAGTTCCTGCTACTCCAAATCCTCACTGCCATTTGATGCTGTGAGTATTTTGGATATTGGTCATTCTTACAGGTAAGTAAATGTATGTTGTCATTTTCCTTTCCATTTCCTTGATGACATGTGATTTGGAACATTTTTTCACACACTTATTTTTCTATCTGCCTATCTTCTTTGGTGAAAGGTCTTTTAACATATTTGGCACAGTTTTCATTTGGGTTGTTTATTTTCTTATTGTTAAGTTTTAAGAGTTCTTTGCATATTTTAGGTTACGCATGTGCATGTTTTTAAGAAGAGCAATTTTGTGCATGCTTTTAAGAACAGTAATTTTGTCTTAAAACAGATAATCTCACATTTTTTGACTTCAGAACTACTTTACATTCTTTAAATAACTAAGGATATAAAAATTTTTTAAACATTTTACTATATGAAAAGTATAAAATAAAACATATTTAAAACATGTATTGATTTATTTTAAAAAACAATGGATGCTTTTTAAAAATTACTTCCCTAAAGTAATTGATCAGTATGTTACAGAATATAAAAAAACATGATGAAAGATAAAATTTGGAGAGTGAATTTTATGTTCTTGGATTTATGATCTGAATCTGTGAAGAAGCCATAAAAATATTAGAAGTTTGGTAAAATTTGTTCAGTTTTGATGGACTTACTTCCTTGATTTACTGATTAGTGACTTCATCAATACTAGGAAAGATTGTAGGTAATAATCTGTGTAATCTGCTTTGCTATCAGAACTTCAGTGATGTGCTGAAATAATTTCCTGTGCTTTCTGTAAATATTATTATGTTTTTAATTATTTAAGGAATAGGAAAAATGTTTCACACTAAGAAGATCTAAGGATTTTTACAGTAATATGCTTTTCTTTCTATTTTGGATGATTTAGTCACACTTTTATTAAATAGTTAACCAATTAGTCTTTCTCAAGTATTCACAGTTATGTCTTTTTTTTCCAGCTTCATTGAGATATAATTGACATATAACATAATGTAAGTTTAAGGTATACAACATAATGATTTGAAATACATATATATTGTGAATTGCTTACCACAATAGGTTAGTTAACACATTTATTCACCTCACATAGATTCTTGTTTTTCTGTGCATGATGAGAACATTTCAGATCTATACTTTTACATCTTTTAAGTCTATAATACAGTATTATTAACTATAGTCATTGTACTATGAACTACGTCTCCAGAATTTATTCATTTTTTAATTGAAAGTTTTTAATCTTTGACCAATATCTCCCATTTTTCCAATCCCCTAAGATGCTAGCAATCACCAATATACTGTTTCTATGAGTTTGACATTTTTAGATCATATAGTATTTGTCTTTCTCTGTCTGACTTATTTAACTGAACATAATATTCTCAAGGTTTATCCCCATGTTATTCCAAATGGCAGAATTTCCATCATTTTTTCTTTTTTTATTAAAAAATTTTTTTGTTTATTTATTTTTGAGACAGAGAGAGACAGAGCATGAGCAGGGGAAGGGCAGAGAGAGAGAGGGAGACACAGAATCTGAAACAGGCTCCAGGCTCTGAGCTGTCAGCACAGAACCCAATGCAGGGCTCAAACTCATGAATTGTAAGATCATGACCTGAGCCGAAGTCAGATGCCTAACCGACTGAACCACCCAGGCACCCTGAATTTCCTTCATTTTTATGGTTGATAATACTTGTGTGTGTATGTGTGTGTGTGTGTGTGTGTGTGTGTGTGTGTGTGTGTGTGTAGAGGGAGGAGGAAGGGGGAGAGAACACACATAATCCCGTGTTCATACATCTGTTGATGGTCACTCAGCTTGTTTCTATATCGTGGGTATTGTGAATAAGGCTGCAAGGAACATGAGGATGCAAATAACTCAAGATAGTGATTTCACTTCCTTCATATATATGCCCAGAAGTGGAATTGCTCAATTATATGGTACTTCTATTTTTAGTTGTTGTTTTTTGTTTTTGTTTTTTTAGGAAACTTCCATACTGTTTTCCACAGTGGCTGCACCAATTTACATTCCCACCAAAAGTGGATGAGGGTTTTCTTTTCTTTATATCTTCAACAACACTTGTTATCTCTTATCTTTTCATAATAGCCATCCTAAAAGATGTAAGATGAGGAGCATCTGGGTGACTCAGTCGGGTAAGTATCCAACTCTTGCTTTTGGCTCATGTCATGATCTCACAGTTGTGGGTTCAAGCCTTGCATTGGGCTCCATGCTGAGCATGAAACTTGATTAAGATTTTCTCTCTCACTCTCCCTCTGCCCCACCCCTGTTCATGTGCTCTCTAAATAAATAAATAAATAAGATTACTTTTATTATTTGCAAATAATATTTCCCATAATGTAGGTTGCCTTTTCATTTTGTTGATTGTATCTTTTGTTGTGCAAGTAATACTTTTGTTTGATCCAGTTCCATTATGTAATTTTGCTTTCATTGTTTGTGCTGTTTGTTTCATGTTGTTTGTGTTGTATCCAAAAAATCATCTGGTCAATACCTTAGCTGGGCTCCAAGATTGCTCAGAGTTCCTGTTTAGGCTTCTTGGTCAGGCAGGGCTGATGACTAAGCTCCACAGTGAGTGTGGATGCTGGCTTGGCTCTCTCCCTCGGCAGAGTGGTAGGATGGGCTCTGCAGCTGCCCAGGGTCTCTGGCATAACTCGTTGGTCAGATGAAGCTGAAGGCTATTCCATAGTATAGTGGGTGGACTGCTGGCTTGCCTGTTGCCTTGGGTGGGGCTATAGGCTAGTGTTTGAGGCTGTCCCAGGGTTGCTGATCAAATTTCCTGGTCAGTAGGACTGGGGGCTCTGCTCAGCAGTTGTGTGGAGCTGCTGACTTACTTCTCTGTGTGGGTGGAGATGTAAACTGGGCTGTGCAGCCAGTAGGGTCCTTTAGGGACCCAAACTGTGGAGAACTGCACCCTGGGCTCCATGACCAGATGAGACCACTTACTGTGCTTTGCAAATGCACAGAACTGCTAGCTTGTATCCCTGCTTGGGCACTGGCACCAGCAGGAATGAGGTTCACCAAGATCTCTGTGCTGATTGCTGTGAACCCCCACCCATTTCCTCAACCCCTAGCTGATCCCTGGTGACCTAGCTCCACTTATGTTCCCAGTGGTGTCCATGAAGTGAGATATAAATGGACTCTTGGGAAATATTCTTTGACATTGAGAAAGCTGGATGCCCACCTTGGCC
The DNA here is from genome assembly GCF_003009895.1 of Hyaena hyaena. Taxonomy (NCBI): domain Eukaryota; kingdom Metazoa; phylum Chordata; class Mammalia; order Carnivora; family Hyaenidae; genus Hyaena; species Hyaena hyaena. The sequence goes on from NW_024082453.1 coordinate 92,928, forward strand.
TTTCTTTTTCCGACTAGAGAAACTGTGGGCCCTAAGGGGGCCATCTTATTGTGGTACTGTGCCAGTATCGGGGAAAGGTAACACAGTCAAAGTGTAATTGCTTCTCCTACACTTCAAATGCAGTATTTCTTGATTTTTATCATCCAAGAAGATGCTTCAGTTTTACCTCAGAGTTCTGGGATTTTCAGAAATGCATCTTATCTATGAATAGTTGTTAGCTGGTTTTTATGTAATGGGAATTAAAGTTAGGAACAAAACTATCCTGCCAACTTGCTGACATCAATTCCTATAATTCTACTTAAACAAGTGCTTACTCAGGATTGATTGAACTCTAAATTTAGAAAAAATAAAATAATATATTCATACTAGTTTTTTATCTAAAATAATCTTTGAGATTTCCCTGAGTAACAATGGAAAAATCATGAAGATTAGTTTTAATTACTCTGAGAATAATAAGAAGGCAAATTAGATCAATGGAATCTGTCTTTCTGTATTATTTACTTTAAAGCTACCTTTATACCATTTAGAATGTAAATGTATTCATTTATTCAACATCTACTTATTTAGAACCAATTATGTTCTAGGAATTTTCTAGGAGCAGGATATGTAGCATTCAAATTAATAGAAAAAATCCTTGATGGAATTTTCACATTGGGAGAGGAATATAGAAAAGAAAAACTATTAGAAGTGGAAGCAAGAGGAAATACGTGTGGGGTGCTAAATAAAGTGAGGGACTGAGATTCGAGCAGTCTTCAAGGAAGTAAAAGAGTATCAGACAGTTTCATGAGGTAAGAAGCTTTAACAGAGAAAAGAGCTGCTGGAAAGCCTCTGAAGTGAAAGGATGCTCAGTGAGATATAACAATTAGAAAGTCAGTGTGGTAGAAACAGAGTGGATGAAGAATGTGAAAACAAGGAGTGGAAAGTGACCATGTAGGACCTTTTAAGCCATAATAAGGTATTTTCTCTAACTGAATGAAATGAAACTCACTTGTGGGTTTGTGAAGAGGAATTGCCTGATCTGTCTTTAAAGGATCCCTTTAGCTGCTATGGGGGCTAGGAGACAATCAGGAAGTTGAGTTAAGAAGATATTACAGAAGGAGGGAGAAAGGAGAGTGTGAAACAGGGTAGTTGTGGTGCAACAGTGAGAAATGACAGGTTTGGGACATATATTCAAGAAAGCATTCATAGAATTTTTTTAAGTTTTGAGAGAGCGTATGCAGGTGCAGGTGAGAAGGGGAGAGGCAGAGAGAGAGGATGAGAGAGAATCTCAAGCAAGCTCCACCAGTTGTCAGTGCAGACCCTGAAACGGGGCTTGAAATCACGAAACTGTGAAATCATGATCTGAGCCCAAATCAAGAGTCAGATGCTTAACTGACTGAGCCACCCAGATGCCCCCAGAAGTTTTTGATAAATTAGATGCAAAGTGTGAGAGGAAGAACCTGAGAACCTGGGAGAACAAAATTGCCATTTACTGATAAAAGTATTGTGGATGAAACAGGTGTTTGTTTTTGTAAAAGGCTGGGGTTAGAGTTAGTTCTGTTTTGTACATATTAATTTTGTGATGTCTATTCAAATGTAGAGAAAGGTAGTACAAGAGGTTGAATATATGAATCCAGTGGTCAGAGAAATTACTAGGGTTTGTGATACAAATGTTTTCTTCAGGTAAGAATATAGTTGTTCTCTTATTTAAAAAGGCATCCTCTTATTTAAAAAAAAATGTTTATTTATTTTTGAGAGAGACAGAGACAGAATGCTAACAGGGTAGAAGAAGAGAGAGAAGGAGACACAGAATCATAAGCAGCTCCAGGCTCCAAACTGTCAGCACAGAGCCTGATGCGGGGCTAGAACCCACAACCGTGAGATCATGACCTGAGCCAAAGTTGGACGTTTAACTGACTGAGCCACCCAGGCACCACTGTCTCATTTTTATTTATTTTTCTACTGAAACTGCCATGAGACATTTTATAATCCATATTACTTCCATAGTTGATACCAACACCTCTAAACACCTTTATTTCAAAGTTAATTAATTGACATGCTAAATTTACATATTTTTGAGTTATTTAAGAAGTATTCAGGTTAAATTATATTTCCTATGAAAGAAAAGATATTGATGGGGGATGAAGAAAAAATAGAAAATAGGCACAATAAGATGACAATTATACTTGAAATTACAATTCCCTTTTGTTTAAAGTAGGATTTATTTATTCAGCATTTGCTGAGCATAAAAGTTCTTAATTAAAAGAAAAACAGTATTGTGAGCTTCTGCTAAACAAAAGGAAAGCTTTTTTACATCCCTATTATATTCACAGCTGTAATTCTGGTTAGATTTATAATTCCATTTTACCTCAATAAAATTTCACTTACTTCTACGAATGCATTTAAGGTCATTATAACTGCTCATTTTTCTAGACAGAGTCCAAATCTTAACCAGAGACATATATGGGTAGGAGAGGAAATAGAAATAACTGAAAGCTTGCTATGAAAAAGAATGAAAATGACATATTAATTATTTACATATAAGTATATAATTAATAAAATATTTAAAATATTACTTAATGATTTAATTTAGCCAGTTTTTCCAATTACTCCTCAATCCAATATTTCAATAAATCTAGACAAAATTATGGTAGTAATAAATGAATAATGTTTACATTCTTCCTAAGGGTTAAAATGTTGATAATAGCATTGCTATCTTAATTAAATGAACTATTTGCAATTATCACATTAAATTGCAAAATCTAAATTTTAACATTGATAAGACAAAATGAAACTACCATATCTTCAAAGTTGTTTTCTTACAAAGTTAGATGAAAAAATAAAATTCCAGAAATTAAATTCTGTACTCTTTACATATGTATGTATATACTTATTAGGTATTTCCTTAAGATCGCTCATATCCAGAAAAAATAATTCAAACTGGTATGGATTAATGTCAAAAAATAAACATAATAAGATCCACAAATGTAGTAAACATACCAGTATCCTTAAATATGTTAATAACATTGTAAATAATATTTTAAATTTTCGCATGAAAGGATACGTGGGTGGCTCAGTTGGTTAAGTGTCCTATTTTGGCTCAGTTCATGATTTCGTGGTTTGTGGGTTTGAGCCCTGCATCAGGCTCTGTGCTGATGGCTTAGGGCCTGGAGCCTGTTTCAGATTCTGTGTGACACTCTCCACTTGCTTGCTCTCTCTTTCTCTCTCTCTTTTTCAAAAATAAATAAACATTAAAAAAATTTTAATGAATATTTCATTTTTTATGAATGCAAAAGTATCTAACAGAATCTATCTGTTCAAGAAGAAACTTTAATTTTATCATTATTATTCAGCTTGTAATTTTATATTTAATTGGATGGTAATTAACTTCTGTCTCTTCCACATGATAATAAGCTACTAAATGAATGGTGAACACATGAAAGAACTATTTTTCTCTCCTAAGAATATATTCTCAAGGGATACAGTCAGTTGAATATGTGATTTCTGCCATAGAATTTGCAATTTGAATGTCATTATATATGTTGATCAAGACAGTTTATCAGTTTTCTCTCAAAACAGCTATTGCTACTTAGGATGATTTTTTTTTAATGTTTTATTTATTTCTAGGAGAGATAGAGAGAGACAGCGTGAGCAGGGGAGGGTCAGAGAGAGAGGGAGTCACAGACTGAAACAGGCTCCAGGCTCTGAGCTGGCAGTCAGCACAGAGCCCAACGCGGGGCTCGAACCCACGAACCGCGAGATCATGACCTAAGCGAAAGTCGGACGCTTAACCGACTAAGCCACCCAGGCGCCCCTACTTAGGATGATTTTTTACTTGATTTCCCCAATATTTTAAGAATATACTTTTAATTTAAATGAAAGCCAAAGGGACAATATGATTAATTATATCTGAATTACCTTTATTTAAGTCTTTTTAGATGAGATGAATATTTTATTTTGGAAAAGGCTGAAAGAAAGGTACACTCTTACTTTAAAATACACTTTTAGGTTATAAGCAATATATATGAAACTTGCTTCAGTGAGGGCAAGACAAGCAGAAATGAGGAACAGGCTACCCAGAGGGGAGGGTTGCTGATAAGGAGTGGGGTTGATGAAGAGAAAAGAACAAATAAAAATCTGCCAACTTAATGTCTCATTTGAGACCTGTAATAAAAATAACACAGCAAAGACAGCATCAAATTGATTGGATTATTACTGAACATATTGATAATAATGGAAGTATTCAGACTTCTAAAGATAGAAAAGTTGTTAGCCACAGCTAAACCGATCTAAATGATTATCTTTAGGAACATTAATTCTTTTTCAAAAAATTGTTAATGTTTATTTATTTTTGAGAAAGAGAGAGAGAAACGGAGCACAAGTTGGGGTGGGGCAGAAAAAGAGAGGGAGACACAGAATCCAAAGCTGTTAGCACAGAACCTGACATGGGCCTTGAACCCACAGATCGCAAGATCATGACCTGAGTCATAGTGGGACACCTAACCGAGTGAGCCACCCAGGTGCCCCAGGAAACATTAGTTTTTAAAGTATTTTTATAAATATAAGCAATTACTTAAAATTTATAATAAAATTTTCTTCTAGGGGCTCCAAGGTGTCTCAGTAGTTTGAGCATCCAACTTTGGAGCAGGTCATGATCTCACGGTTACTGAGTTCAATCCCAGTGTCTGGCTCAGAGCCTCGAGCCTGCTTTGGATTCTGTGTCTCTCTCTTTCTGCCCCTCCCTGATTCGTGCTCCATCTCTATCTCTCTCCCTCAAAAATAAATAAACATTAGAAAACAAAACAAAATAAAATAAATCTTCTAGTGGCTTTGTTTTTGGTCTGTTGACCAAAAATTGCATTGAATGTTTAATAGCTGATTGATAATGCACATAGTTCTTTCATCATGTCCTAAAGTATGATTTCAGTCTCTAATTGTTGATTCCATATTAAGGTCATATTTAACTAAAACAAACAAAAAAACTCCACTACTATATTATTTTTTAATGACAAATACAAAAGACCAAAGTTTGATCACATATAGTAATAAGTCCTACATGTTCAAAAAGACTTACTAATTTACATTCTAATCAAATAAATTTTTAATCACAAATATAATTATTTCTTTTGGTTCCACCTCTCTTCACTTATTACCTCCTCATCACTGAAATGGTAGTTTTTCTTTTTGAGCATACCAATTATAGCTGTAGCAATGGCATGACCATTGATAGATGACTATAAAAGTTCATGGGCACTTTATAAACAGTGTTCAGCTGCTCTTTCTTTCTTTTTCTTTTAATTTTAATTTTTTTGTCACAACCATTGATGCACTGTGCTATTTGCCAGCCCACTTACCTGAATTTAAATAGCTTGGTAGAGAACTCAAAAAGCAGTCTGCGAACGCAAATCACCTAGAATATGCAAATTACAAGTTTGTTTAAAAACGTGGGTGTTTGGCTAAGGATGCTAAATCATCTTTCCATCCAAAGCTAGTTTGCTTAATTACAAACTTGAAATGCACATAGAAAACAATCTTATTCCCAAATCACTCAGATCCAACATATATTTTGTTGGCATCTTCTTAATTAAATCTGGCTTCTGAACATTAATTATGAACTCTGTGGAGATATAGACTCATTGAGAAAATTTAGAATATATGCATATATGCTGACCATTTAATGTGAAAGTTGTTTCTGCAGAAATCTCAAATATTGAGTGACTGTCAGAAGAAACTCACACAAATTTGCTATTATGTGATGCAAGAACGTAAAGTGAAAAATAAGCAGATATGATTAGATAATATATCCAGGGGACAACTAGCTTCTAGTTTTTTATTTTAAAAAAACACTCTGAAGCATCATCTCAATGTAATATATTACTAACTTAAGAAAATGCTTTTATTTTTCTATTGTATTTAATATATGTTTATATATAAGTTTACATACTTTGAGCATTCTCAGGCATCACAGATGCCAGATAATTTTAATATCACTATCAGATCTGACCTAGTTTAAAAAGCCTCCATCAGATATATCAATCAACATTTCACTTCCTTGAAGAAATAAAATATAATGAGATATGTTTGCCAACAAGGCCACTATTAGCCTCTATGGTGCTTTTACACAAATTGTGAAAAAAAGATTATTCCTCAAAATACTTCAGTCCCAGTTGCACCTGGGTGGCTCAGTTTTTTAAGCATCTGACTTCAGCTCAGGTCATGATTTCACAGTTCAGGAGTTCGAGCCCTGCGGCCAGCTCTGTGCTGACAGCCCAGAGCCTAGAGCCTGCTTCAGATTTTGTCTCCTTCTCTGCTCCTCCGCAGCTCACGCTTTGTCTCTCTCTGTCTCTCTGTGTCTCTCCCTGTCTCTCTCTGTCACTAAAAAAAAATACTTTAGTCCCATATGTCAGAAATTTGCTAGATTACACTAATGTTGTGAAAAGAAGGTATTTTGCTGCTTTCTGTTAGAGAAGGGTTGCCATATATATGCAAATCGACTGTCTATGATGCAGATGGTGCCTCACAAAGTAATGCAGTTTTGTTAGACATTTTGGTTTGTTTCCATGAGAAATATGCTCTAAAACACTCCATTCAACGTGTATGTATGGATGGACTGTCTTGATATGTCAAGTACAGGTTAAGGAAATGCATATACTGCCAACTGATCTTTAACAGGAGTAACAAGAATACACAATGTGGAAAGGATAGACAGTCTTTTTGATAAATGGTGGTGGGAAATCTGGATATCCACATGCAAAAGAATGAAGTTGGACCTTTATCTTATATCAAACACCAAATCAACTCAAAATAGATTAAAGACTTAAACGTAAGACTCGAAATTATAAAACTCTTAGAAGGAAACATAGGGGAAAAGCTTCATGGCTTTGGTTTTGGCAGTGATTTGTGGATATGCCACCAAAAGCATAGGCAACAAAAACAAAAAATTAGACAAGTGGGACCATGTCAAACTAAAAATTTTGTGCGCAGTGAGGGAAACAATTGACAGAGTGAAATGGCAACCTATGAAATGGGAGAAAATATTTGCAAGCAATATATCTTATAAAGAGTTAAGCTCCACATTAAAATAAAAGCAAAAGTTAAAAAAAAAAGAAATTAAGGTTCACTGCAGGGCCAAATCAGAAGGACTTATTTTTCTAACATTGATGCATTTTATCCACTCTTAAATGTTCAGCCTGAAATTTGTCCTTAATACCCTCTACTAATTACATAATCTCCTCTAGTACTTGTTGCCTATTGTCATTTTTAATATTTTTCATGTTTCATCAATTGTTCTTGATGAGACTTGTCATTTTTTTCTATTTATTTAATTTTTCTTTATAAATAACCAGGTTTTTTTGCTTTAGGTATTTCATATAGTTACATATTTTAAATGTATCATTAATTATATTTTTTAATTTTTATTTATTATCAGTTTCTAAAGGAATTTTCTTTTTTTTTAATGTTTTTTTATTTATTTCTAGGAGAGAGAGAGAGAGACAGCATGAGCAGGGGAGGGTCAGAGAGAGAGGGAGTCACAGACTGAAACAGGCTCCAGGCTTTGAGCTGGCAGTCAGCACAGAGCCCGACGCGGGGCTCGAACCCACGAATCGCGAGATCATGACCTAAGCGAAAGTCAGACGCTTAACCGACTAAGCCACCCAGGCGCCCCTCTAAAGGAAATTCTAACATGCTGTTAATGCTATAACATTTCCTTCTGCATGTAATTTTTATTCCTATACATTTTGCCATGTAGTGCATAGTCTTTTGATTATCATTCTGTATAGTGGCTGAAACTGGGTTTGATTTCTTCATTAACTTGAATTATTTCGATGGATTCTTATAAATTTTCATTCTGATTGATTTGCTTTATGCACATCTTTTATTATTCTACAAAAAGTCTTCTGACAACAAATGATACAGACAGTATTAAATTATAAATACAAACAGAAAATCCATACTAAGGAAAACAAAACAAAACAAACCTTATAATTCTAAAGTTCAACAAAATTGCTATTGATTTAGCTTCAAATTTACCTTAAGTTTCCTGGCAGCCAAGACAAAAAGGAAAATACTGTCAATTATACATCAAGGCATTTCAGATAGGAAGCAAACCTCATGGTAAAAAGTAACAAAAATGAAACTTTCTTTGATATAATCTAAAAAAATCTTCATGTGTGTTTTATGAGAGGACTCAACTTTTTAAAAAACAATCTTAGTAATATACGCATAATAAGTGTGATCGAAAAGACCATGTGATATATAATTCTTAAATATTTGCTTTAAGGTATTTATAAATGTGGTGGCTATATATTCTACTTTCTGAATATTTCCACTTTTCATTCTTATAGACACTGGTGCACTCCTTTGCTCACTGCAGTTGTCTGGCCGTGTGGACATTTAGTAAGTGGTTGTTAAGTGTAAGTTTGGTACTTAATTGTCCACGTGGGTTTTCTGCAGTGCTCTTTTCCTTCTGTCATGGTACAATGATGATGTTCAAGATGGTAGCCATTCCTTAGCCTGTGTACCATAGTGAGAATAATTCAGAGTAGGACCTCTGAGACTCACAACGGACATAAAGCCTGAACAAGATATAAAAACTATGTAGTTTAAACTCTCTGAGATTGGAAGTTGTTTATTACTCAGCATAATCTTGCTTCACATAGTGGATTTCAAAACTGAATTCATTCAGGGGCATCTGGGTGGCTCAGTCAGTTAAGTGTCTGACTTTGGCTCAGGTCATGATCTCACGGTTCATGGGTTCGAGCCCCACATCGGGCTCTGTGCTGACAGCTAGATCAGAACCTGGAGCCTGCTTCACATTCTGTATCTCCCTCTCTCTCTGACCCTGTCCTGCTCATGCTCTCTCTATCTCTCTCTCAAAAATAAATAAAACATTTAAAAAATTTTTAAAAGCTGAATTCATTCATAGTTTTATGTTGTATTAAAATGGTTAGAGCAAATTATACTTCATATAGTGTCTTTTTAAAAATTTTTTAATGTTTATTTATTTTTGAGAGAGACAGAGTGTGAATGGGAGAGCGGCAGAAAGAGAGGCAGACACAGAATCCAAAGCAGGCTCTAGGCTCTGAGCTGTCAGCCTAGAGCCGAACCCGGGCTCAAACTCATGAACTGCAAGATCATGACCTGAGCCAAAGTCAGATGCTTAAATGACTGAGCCACCCAGGCACCCCTGGTATCTTTTGATCCAAAGATATTACTTACATAGCCCAAAGTACATAAACAATTTTTTCCCCAGTTATCACTTCAGCTTTTTCAGGATCTGGATAGAGACAGTTGAAATCTGCTCTCTCAAATAGAAGCCAGAAGTGTAGAGTTACTATAAACTAAGGAATAATTCAACTGTTCTGAAACTTAGAATGAGTTTGTCAGAATTGTAGCTCCAATATTATTATCAAAAAGTTTATCAAGTCTTCTTAAAAGAATATACAACTTCTTAACTTGTGGACAGAAATTACTGCAAGAAAAGCTAGAAATGTTCTCCAAGACTCCTCTCCAAAAGTAATATGATTATCAGATGACTCTTATATGTTAATATTTATTCTACAATATTTACTATCCAATTTAAAGAGGGAAATTTTAGATCTACAAAGTTTTAACAAATATTGCTATGAAGTATTAATAATCAGCACTCTAAAGTCAGGAACACTTCCCTCACATCTCCCATCTATATGCTTTTTCAATTCTCTTTTTAATTTCCTTCTCTTCTTATAGTCCCCTCTTGCTTTGTAAAATCTAGCTTCAAATATTTCTACTTTTTTATTCTCATACTATAAATTGTAGATCTGAACCCTTTCTCACATTTGAAGATTTAAATAGGCTCATTTTAAGTACTAACAACTGAAAAGATCGTAGACTTCCCTTCTATGGTTGTGTGTCTCCTTGAATATAGGAACAATCATTAATAATACGGGAGTTGTATTTTTGAGAGGTGGTGCTCTCGGTACACTTCAAATTATGTTACATACATCAAAGCACACTTCATCTATTAGAAATGATGACTACCTTCAAAAAATCTATGTAAAACAGGGGTGCCTGGGTGGCTCAGTTGGTTAAGCGTCTGACTTCGGCTTAGATCATGATCTCATGGTTCATGGGTTCAAGCTCCACGTTGGGCTCTGTGCTGATAGAGCCTGGAGCCTGTTTCAGATTCTATTATCTCCCTCTCTCTCTGACCCTCCCCTGCTCACACTGTCTCTCTCTCTCTTTCCCCCTCTCTCAAAAATAAACAAAACATTAAAATTTTTTAAAAATCTATATAAAATAAATTAACTCAATTTCTTTACCACAGGACATTTATTTGTTACATTAGTGTATAATAGTATTAGTGGTAGTAGGAAGAGTAATAGTAGTATTGTATGATCTTAATACAATGTCAGAATCCCCCCAAAACCTTAAGTACTGAGGTTCTCATGAAGGTTATATAAATAAAGAAATATCTTAAAATGGCAAAAGGCACTTTTCTCAACTATAAAATCCATTAAAAGTAATAATGGTTTCTAGAATATTAGTTAATAGACATATGACTAAACTGTCAATTTAAGCCAAATGAACACATACAGACACATCCACTACATATAAACACAATCTTTAAGTGATTGATTTTGTCATATCTGTGGCTGAAACAACATCCCCATCAAATTGAAAACAGTAATTAGATCATTCAGTTTTTGACACTCACTGGCTAAGTGTCATTATGTAGTCTAATATATATATATACACATATATATACATATATATGTATGTATGTATATGTATATATATAGTTTCTGAACAAAACATTTTGTTAATATATATGCTGCCCATTTACATTTGTGCTACTCCAATGCCTATATCTGTGCTCAGATTAAAAATGAAAAAGCAAAGGAAACAGGTAAAGATGCAGGAGACATAACAATTACAGATACAAATTATAAAGACATGAGATTTAAAGGGAAGAATTATTGAGGTTTGAGGAGGTGAGGAATTGAAAGAAGAAATGACAGTTTAAGGTGAAGTTGTGGAGAACTGAGAATCCAATGTTACTGGAGAAGTAGACATGTTGAAATGAGGTGAATTCAGATAGAGGGGAGTAAGGAACACTCATTTTTGGAAAGAAATAACCCCAGACTATCCTGCTAGCCACTTTTTCTCAACATCCTTTTCATAATCAGGTACTATTTTAGAGATGGAAAGATCTAATAGTCATTAGTTAAAACCTCTAATTCAACCTACTGAATTGCCTCAGGCCATCAAGCCACTTAAAGGTAGAGCTAATTGCAGAACCCAAGTAACCTAACACCACACCAATCTGCTTTTACTACTGCCTCAGATAAACATGAACAAAACAAAATAAAAATATGATATAAATGATAGGATTTATTGGTGATCAAACATCTGTTCAGAACATTTTGCAATAAGAAACACATTTCAGATCGTCAAGCACTTCTGTTCCTAAATTGCACACTACTGTTGTGTCATGAAAATTGCATACCTAACATACCTAAATTTGGATTAAACAATCAACGAAACTGTTCTTTTATAACCCACTTAGCTTTCTAGAGAATTTATTGCCACCTTACACATTCTATTGCTGCAGATGTAGTCTGAGTTAGCATTTTCAGTCTAATTTTATTTTGTCAAATTTATGAGTGAATTGGGATTGCTAAAGTACATAGCTAATTAGATTCAATAACCTAATTTTAGGAACATAAAATATTATTTTATTAGGAATGTGGATTTGTATCAATGATCTATATACTTCTACTCTTAAATTAGTAATATCTCTTAAATTTTGGTTGAAATGCAGTGACTCCCTAATTTTCTTACTATTTCAAAAAATAAATTTTTATACAGACATTAAAGTTTTCAAATAATTGGAGCTAACCCACTAATCACTATTGCTTATTTCTATTTTATTCATTTTAATGGAGTATTTTTAGAATCTCTTTCACATGATGTTGTCTCTTTAAACAAATAGTAACTAATCTTAAATGTTTCCTGAAGAATCCAGCTCATAATTATTTACATTATAGATCCTAAAGAGGAAATAAATGTAGTCTAATTTCCTCCCTCATTTTGTAAAGGAAGAAGCTCAGTAAGGGAATCACCTTCAGAAGGTACTGGAGGACATAGGGCTGTGACCCAGATAGAGGGACTCCTTCTACCCACTTCATTTTCCTAGTTCCTTTCTGAATTCTACATTTGTGGAGATGAACAGAACCTTTTGTCTCTCTATACACACTACTGTGTTGAGTTTTTTCATATATTTCAAACACTATGGTTGTATTTTACTTTGGTGTCTATTCTTATGTTTGATTGCATTTAAAACATTATAGCTTGGGAGCCCCTTATTGAAGCTAATAATATGTTAGGAATGACAAACTAGTTAAGAAAGCATCTTTTAATGAGTATAACCTAAGTGTAAGAAAATAGGGCTTGAACAAGTGACTGTACGATAAATGTTTTCTTCTCTGTTTACTTTGTGTCATCTACATTAGCAGATTCAAATTTTAGATTATGATTAATTTCTCAATTCTAACATGGTCATTTTAGTGGCTTGTGAAGCTTTGTCATGATTTTTTTAATGTCTATTTTTATTTTGAGAGAGAGTGAGAGAGTGAGAGCATGAACAAGGGTGGGGCAGGGAAAGAGGGAGAGGGAATCCCAAGCAGGCTCCATGCTATCAGTGCAGAGCCCAACACGGTGCTCCATCCCATGAACTGTGAGATCATGACCTAAGCCTAAATCAATAGCTGGACATTCAACTGAGTGAACCATCCAGGTGCCCTTGTACTGATTTTTTAAGTCAAATATTAGAATAATCTTTCTGTAATTCCTAATGCCTTGCCCAAGTTCAAATTCAAATTTTTTGGACATTATTAGTAGCTGAAAAAATATATATATACATACATATATTCAAAATGTAATCATCTAGAAATTGTGTTGAAAGTAGAGTTTGAAAAAAATATGTATGTGTGTGTCTGTACTTCTATATACAAAATGTCCAAGGGGCAGAACCACAAAGACATACAACATGCACTCAGTGTCTTAAATTTTAAAGACTATTTTTAAAAGAAAACCAAAAGAAAACTGAAAGAAATACAAGTGTTTATCTTTATTTGCATTCTGAATGATTGCAGGCTAGGGATGATTGTAATTATACAAAAGCTAGAGGCATATTTCAGCTCACTAAGAGGTTAATAAAATGTCCATTTGTATGGTCTTTATATACTCTATACCATTCAAACCTGTACCGTTTCTCAAAGAACCTTGGGACCAATTGGCCTGATAGTGTCCAGCAAACAAAGAACATATAAATTTTTACCTCTTGTGAATCACAGAAGGCTCACATTTTCCAGTGACTCTTTACTTCACAGGCTTCAGTTTTGTTCCAGGGTTCCTTTCCAGAGGACCCAATATGGAAAGACTTGTGTGGTTTCCTCTTTGGGAAGTAAATGTCATTTGGTTGCTTTGTTTCAGGGTTATTTGAAAGTTGAATACCTTTCTGAGGAATTGTTTCTACAGTGATTGCCAATTTTCTGCTTGAGAGGTTTATGATCAAATCATCTCTGGTAGGAATTTCTAGTTAGGATTCTTTCTGCTGCTTATCTTCGAGGACATTTGCTAGCACATGTTAAAATTTCTTTTTCTACTGTAGTTAACATTCACGATTCTTAGCACCCACTAAAATGAATTATATAAAGCATATGGCTTAGAAACTGGAAGATTTAATTTCAAGGAGGAGTAAATACATATAGGATTTTAAAATGGAAGGTGGAAAGATGGTGGGTAAAATATTAAAAAGAAGCAGTAGTCTTCAAAATAAATTTTAAGATGTAAAGATTTTGCTAAATGATAAATAATGTTTCCCTGCATCTAGGAAACATACATGGAAAGGCCTAATATAAGTTGATATAACAACTGTAATTAAACATTTCATTAAACAAAATAACTTAGATTTTTAAAACAGCAAAGCTTATTTTCTTTTGGATTCTACTTTTTAAATACCACCTAGAAAAAAAAAAACTTTCTTAAACTGTTCTCATTATTTGTCCATAGATATCACCTTAATTATAGTATTTGTATTGTCTTTAGTATTCGCAGGGAATCAGCATTAGTGACTAATGAGTGACATTCTTTATGAAGACTATGTAATAATAACATAAATCCTGAATGGAATTAGCAAATCAAATGTGACACACATTGCCCAACAAATACTACAAATTGAAAGCACTCCATGTACCAGGATTGTGTATAGTAACAACAACAACAAAAAGAATGCTTACATCATTTTTTAGAAACTGCAATCACTAATTCCATTATATCTTATCTCACAATTGTTCTAGGTTGTAGTAAATTAGATGTGGAATATCATATTTCAAAATATCAGTGTCATTTAACTTTTGGCTCAATGTGCTCCATGCCAGAAATACCTGTTTCTATTTTATTGCACTGTGTAAAAGAAAAGTATATGTGGAGAATATGCATAAATGTGAATGTAAATCCATCCCAGGGAGTTCATCTCAATCTAATCAGCCTAAATTTTAAAAGTTACTAAGAATAATAGTGAAACCATTAAGTGTTACAGTTATGGATCATTCCCAAAGGTGAGATATATATTAAAAATATAATAATAATGATGGTGAATTTAAGATAACTTGAAAAAATTTAAAATACCTCTCAATTATTTGTTACAAAAAATTATTACAATGTTTTATTTTATAATTTTTAATATATTCAATAGTTTACAGTGTTGTGCTGTGTACCCAAATAGTAGTCTTGTTGAGGCCATACCTAAAAAAAGAGATAAGAGAAATTTCAAATTTAGTAGTTCATGATTTTAGAAAAACATAAATTTCCTTCTCTAAATCTAGGCTCAACCTCTGACTCTATTGTATTTCTACCCTTGTATCAAATTTCAGAATGTGTCTACCACATGGGGAAATATTGAGATTTGAGTTTGTTAACTTTCTATTACAGCTAAAAACGCAAGTAGAAACTAAACTAAAACATTGTTATAGTCTCTTCCAGCTTTCTCAAAACAATTTCATGAAACAGTTTATTAGGTTATGTATGACTTGTAAGCAAAGAATAAGGGATATATGTGCAGAAGCATGAAAATTAACAGACAAAAATAAGTTATTTAATGAATGACTACGGCATACAAAAAAATAGAACATGACTAGTCTAGAAAAGTTTTCTAAATTCCTTTAAATTACTTTGCATCCACAGAAAGCACATTTTAAAGGAAATATCCATATTGGAAAAATAGTGAATATTAAACAATAAGAACCACTGACATTAATGCACAATGTAATGTAAATACTGGGAAACTAGACTATACCCCCTGAAAAAGTATTGATGGGACTTGGGTTCAGGTTTCATTCAGTCATTTATGCAAAATCATTAATAAAGTAGTGTGTGGTGTCAAGAATTGTGCTGCACAATTGATAGATCACTTACCTCAAATGGTTTCAATATAATTGGGTATTGGAAAGGGTAGAGAAAAAAGATTATAATACAGGGTAATAATTTCTATAGTAGAAATACAAGAGATGATACCAGAATATATAAATGGTTCCCCAAAGCTGCACTTTTGGAGGCAGGTCAACTTTACAGGAAATTTCATGGATGAGGTGATGACTGAGACCTAGGAGTTGACTAAATTGAGGAAGGAAGTGAATACAACCACTTGAGAGGAGACTGGTCTAGTGTACTTTGTGGGACTTGGAATGGTTCCCATGCCTGGTGCTGTGGCAAAGAAAAAAAAAATAGTGCTGAGCGGAGACTGATAAGGAATGCCATTAATTAGACAGGAGTCTGGGAAATTTGTTAAGTGGTTTTTCCCTTTTACTACACATGATGAGAAGAGCAAAACGATGTTATACTGGGAGTGGTATCATATATTTTTAGACATGTTTACTTTAGCTGTTGAAGGGAGTAAGGACTAGAGGTATGGAATTGTTTGGGAAATTGTTTTTATGATCTCTGTGAGAAGTGAGAATGACAGTCTCTGAAATTGTGGAGGAAATAAAAAGAATGGGGCAAATTCAGGAGGTATAAATAGATTGAATCTACAGGATTTGGTAACTGATTATGTGAGCAAAAAGGAGCTGAATGACAGTTTCAGATTTTATAATGTTGAAAGCTGGATGAAAGGATGGGTCCTTCACTGATAAGGGCACTATAAAATGGAAACATTTAAAATAGAAAAGGAGGTGATTAGCAGATGAAAATTTTGGTTTTATTCATATTGAATTTAAACTATTTCAGTTTATCTGACTGGAGATTCGGGGAGATTTGGATATATAATTTTGGAAAACCGTATTAGGTTGAAGATTACTTGAAATTCACCAGCATGTAGATGGGTGTTGAATCTTTTGCGTACTTTGGGTGAGATTAAATGAGGAGAGGATTGAAAGTGCAACTCTGTAGACACTGTAAAAGAGAACTCTGTAGAGCTTCAGAGAAAGAGGGAAAGGAGATGGAGGATTATGGGAAATGGGAGAAGGGAAATCAAAGTAAAGAAGAGGAAATTTCAAGATAGGCATCCTTAAAACAGTTTCAAACTTGAAATAAGGTCGAGTAAATTAGAGCCTGAAAATTTTCGGCTGTATTTAGAAAAATGACCATCACAAAAATAAGGCTAAAGAAACAGAATAAATTCAGTGGCTAATTAATGAATTCCTGTTATACATAATGCCTTATATAAGATATCTAAGGTGAAATTATGAAGACAACAGACATGGTCTCTATCCCATAAGATTTTCTAGTAAGAGAGATATGCCTCAATTACATGCACGTGGATAAAACCTGTGACTGAAAATTGCAGTTTACTTCTTTCACAAAGTTAGTCTTTGAGGAAAAAGTAAGGGCTAAGGCAGAATCTAGGAAGAGAATTGGTTCCTAATTAAAGCTTTCCTCATTTTTAAATGTAAATGAGAGGGTTTTAAAAATTATTTATATATTTATGTATATATATAATTATATATTTATACATACATATATACCTACATATATACTTATATATAGTTATATATACATGTATATATATGTATGTATATAATACATACACATGTTTATAATACAAAATCTGCAGTTTTATTGTAGATGTAGGGAAGTAAAAACAGCACTAGAAATTAATACCCTGTCAGTTAGTATTAAAAGACAAGAGATAAGAAAAGCTCAGACCTTAATTTGAAGGTGTGTGGCCTAAGGCTTGTCAGGGAGAGATAAAGGAGAGAGAAGAAGAATCTTTTAACTAGTACTAACTACTAGTATTAAATGGAAACAATGCGCAAGTCTAGCATTTTTTCACAAGTGGTATTGTCAGCAGGTAAAGTCTGTACAAGCAAGAGCTGTAATTTTAATTCTGCATTAGTAATAACTTAATCCTATTCCTAACATGTAAGATATTTGGTACCACAATGCACTCTTTTTTCATATCATTAATCACCAACGAAGCCAAGCATCAGAACAAAATCCAAATAATTACCCATCTTTAGAAATAACCTGAACTAAAAGTTTACTTATAAATAATGTTGTAATAGTGTTAGGATATTTTTAAATATTATCAATGACATTGTTAATTCAATATGAGATCTTATAATTGAATGTGACTTTAGAGATCATCTGGTCAAGAAGAGCTCAAAACTAATTAATGCCCATTTGTCTCAATCTAAGTCAGCTTCTAGGCCTGCTGCACTATAGCCTGGAGGATGGGGCTTGCTTTGATACAATTCAATCCCCAAGATGATTAGTTAGTTTGACTCTGTTCCTATGGTTAAAACTATTCTAGTGACGATCAACAAGAATTTGGTGCAAATTCTTCACTACTCTTAGGTCATATTTTAGTCCTACTTAATGAAAATCTATTGTGTGACTTCATTTTCACATAGAATTCAGATAAAAACTAAGAATTTCCAACTCCCAGTCCAAGGATTTAAAGGATAGCTATTGAAAAATTAAAGAATCTATTAGTGGAAAATGACTTTCAGAATGAATGGAGACATTATTTCACATCCTAAGGTAATAGTCCCCATCCCATCAGACTGGCAGGATGGTCTAAAATAATTCATCCATAAATGAGTGGTCATCTCTGTAAATGCTTGCAGTATTTGAGATTCTCAAAATAGATAAATGAGATATTATAGAGGAAATGAATGCTTTGTAAATCTACCACAGTTTTCATTAAGAAATCAATGAAAGAAGAGAAAAATATATATATATATACACAAGCTAAAAAAATGTAAAAAAATCATTAGAAAGATAATCATGTCAACGAACCATTAAAACACACATTAAAATTAGAAACTGTCAGATATGTCAGTTCTTGAGAAACTAAACTCATCCTTTAATTACCTTTGAAACATAATCATTTTATAACTGAAAGCATCTGCATACACAAAATTTGACAAAGGTTTAGATTATTTTAGTTCAAGGAAGTTTATTTTGTACTTATTAAAATTATTGAAGAATTGCAGAACTCTATAAAAAACAAAAATTTAAGGAAAAAAGAATATACTGGAAAAATCCTAATCTTCATAACTCTTGGCAGAAAGAATAGAAGATGACCATAAAAATATAAGGTTATAAACAAAGAAAATGTTAACATTTTTTTTTCCTATTAAGAAACGTCTTCTGATAACCACAGGATTAACATTCCCATTATAATATAGTTTTTCCCCTAAGAAAAACTTAATTACTAAACACAATTAGAAAGTAGAGGGAAAAAAATTCCATTTGTACCCTACTGTAAAGATTTTGCAAGTGGAAAATATATATACATATGGGCAAAGTTTTCTTTTCTTTTGTTTGTTTTTTTTTTGTTTTTGTC
Organism: Hyaena hyaena; assembly: GCF_003009895.1. Lineage (NCBI taxonomy): Eukaryota > Metazoa > Chordata > Mammalia > Carnivora > Hyaenidae > Hyaena > Hyaena hyaena. The sequence goes on from NW_024082453.1 coordinate 111,739, forward strand.
TTTATTTTTATTATTTTTTATAGTTTATTGTCAAGTTGGTTTACATATAACACCCAGTGCTCCTCCATGCCCATCACTCCCCTTCTTCTCTCCCCCACCTCCCCTCAGCCCTCAGTTTCTTCTCAGCATTCAAGAGTCTCTCATGGTTTGCCTCCCTCCCTCTCCCCAACTATTTTTCACCTTCTTCTCCCACTTCGTCCTCTGTTAACTTCCTCCTAATTCACCTATATGTGCAAACATATGGTATTTGTCCTTCTCTGCCTGACTTATTTCACTCAGCATAACACCATCTAGTTCCATCCATGTTGCTACACATGGCCAGATTTCATTCTTTCTCATTGCAATGTAGTATTTCATTGTATAAATATACACATCTTCTTGATCCATTCATCAGTTGATGGACACTTAAGCTCTTTCCGTGTTTTGGCTATTATTGAGAGTGCTCCTATAAACATTGGGGCACGTGTGCCCCTATATATAGGCACTTGTATCAGCACTCCTGCATCCCTTGGGTAAATTCCTAGCAGTACTATTGCTGGGTCATAGAGGAGTTCTCTTGTTAATTTTTTGAGGGACCTCCATACTGTTTTCCAGAGGGGTTGCACCAGCTTACATTCCCACCAGCAATGTAGGAGGGTGCCCGTTTCTCCACATCCTCTCCAGCATCTAGTCTTCTGATTTGTTCATTTTAGCCACTCTGACCAGCATGAGGTGGTATCTCAGGATTGTTTTGATTTGTATTTCCCTGATGATGAGGGATACTGAGCATCATTTGATGTGTCTGTTAGCCATCTGGATGTCCTCTTTGGAGAAGTGTCTGTTCATGTCTTCTGCCCATTTCTTCACTGGATTATTTGTTTTTCCGGTGTGAAGTTTGGTGAGTTCTTTGTAGATTTTGGATACTAGCCCTTTATCTGATATGTCATTTGCAACTATCTTTCCCCATTCCGTTGGTTGCCTATTACTTTTGTTTATTGTTTCCTTTGCCATGCAGAAGCTTTTTATCTTGATAAGGTCCCAGTAGTTCATTTTTGCTCTTGATTCCCTTGCCTTTGGATATGTGTCAAGTAAGAAATTGCTGTGGTGGAGGTCAAGGAGGTTGTTTCCTGCTTTGTCCTCTAGGATTTTGGTGGTTTCCTGTCTCACATTCAGGTCCTTTATCCATTTTGAGTTTATATTTGTGTTTGGTGTGAGAAAATGATGTAGTTTCATTCTTCTGCATGTTGCTGTCCAGTTCTCCCAGCTCCATCTGTTAAAGAGGCTGTCTTTTTTCCATTGGATGCTTTTCCCTGCTTTGTGAAAGATTAGTTGACCATACATTCGTCGGTCCAATTCTGAGTTCCTGTTTTATTCCATTGGTCTATGTGTCTGTTTTTGTGCCAATAGCATACTGTCTGGATGATTACAGCTTTATAGTAGAGGCTAAAGTCTGGGATAGTGATGCGTCATGTTTTTGTTTTCTTCTTCAATATTACTTGGCTATTTGGGGTCTTTTGTGGTTTCATACAAGTTTTAGGTTAGTTTGTTCTAGTTTTGAGAAGAATGCTGGTGCAATTTTGATTGGGATTGCAGATAATGTGCAGATTTCTTTGGGTAGTAATGACATTTTAACAATATTTATTCTTCCGACCCATGAGCATGGAATGTTTTTCCATTTCTTTGTGTCTTTTTCAATTTCCTTCATAAGTTTTCTATAGTTTTCATCATACATATCTCCTATATTTTTGGTTAGGTTTATTCCTAGGTATTTTATTATTTTTTGTGCAATTGTGAATGGGATCTGTTTCTTGATTTCTCTTTCTGTTGCTTCATTATTGGTGTATAAAAATGCAACCGATTTCTGTACATTGATTTTTTATCCTGCAACTTTGCTGAATTCTTGGATCAGTTGTAGTAGGCTTCTGGTGGAGTCTGTCAGCTTTTCTATGTAGAGTATCATGTCATCAGCGAAAAGTAAAAGTTTTACTTCTCTACCAATTCTGATGCCTTTTATTTCCCTTTGTTTTCTGATTGCCAATGCTAGGACTTCCAGCACTATGTTAAACAACAGTGGTGAGACTGGACATCCCTGTCGTCTTCCTGATCTCAGGGTGAAAGTTCTCAGTCCTATTGAGGATGATGTTAGTTGAGGGCTTCTCATAGATGGCCTTTATGATGTTTAAGTAAGTTCCTTTTATCCGAACTTTCTCGAGGGTCTTTGTTAAGACGGGATCCTGTATTTTGTCAAATGCTTTTCCTGCATCTATGGACAGGATCATATGATTTTTATCTTTTCTTTTGTTAATGTGATGTATCACATTGATTGATTTGCGAACATTGAACCAGCCCTGTAACCCAGGAATGAACCCCACTTGATCTTGGTGGATAATTCTTTTTATGTGCTGTTGGATTCGATTTGCAAGTATCTTGTTGAGGATTTTTGCATCTGGATTCATCAAGGATATTGGCCTGTAGTTCTCTTTGTTTGCTGGGTCTCTGTCTGGTTTGGGAATAAAAGTGATGCCAGCTTCATAAATTGAGTCCTGAAGTTTTCCTTCAATTTCTATTTTTTGGAATAGCTTGAGAAGAATGGGTATTAATTCTGTTTTAAGTGGTAGAATTCGCCAGGGAAGCCATCTGGCCCAGGGCTCTTATTTGTTGGGAGATTTTTGATCACTGATACAATTTCCTCACGAGTTATGGGTCTGTTAAGGTTTTCTATCTCTTCCCGTGTGATTTTTGGTAGTGAGTGTGTGTTTAGGAATTTGTCCATTTCTTCTAAGTTGTCTAGTTAGTTGGCATATAATTTTTCATAGTATTCCCTGATAATAGCTTGTATTTCTGAGGGTCTGGATATAAGTCCTTTTTCATTCATGATCTTGTCTATTTGAGTACTCTCTATTTTCTTTTTGAGAAGTCTGGTTAGAGGTTTGTCAATTTTGTTTATTTTTTCAAAAAAACAACTCTTGGTTGATCTGTTCAACTGTTTTTTTTGTTTGTTCGTTTCTATATTGTTTATTTCTGCTGTGATTTTTATTATTTCTCTTCTCTTACTGGGTGTGGGGGGCTCATGTTACTCTCCCCCTAGTTCCTTTAGGTGCACTGTTAAATTTTGTACTTGCACTTTTTCTAATTTCTTGAAATAGGCCTGGAGAACAATGTACTTTCCTCTTAGGACTGCCTTTGCCGCATCCCATAGATTTTGGATTGTTGTGTTTTCGTTTTCATTTGTTTCCATATAATTTTTAATTTCTTCTCTAATTGCCTGATTGGCCCATTCATTCTTTAGTAGGGTGTTCTTTAACCTCCATGTTTTTGGAGGTCTTCCAGACTTCTTCCTGTGATTGATTTCAAGTTTCAAAGCATTATGATCTGAGAGTGTGCATGGTATGATCTCAATTATTTTATATTTATTGAGAGCTGCTTTATGACCCAGTATGTGATCTATCTTGGAGAATGTGCCATGTGCACTTGAGAAGAAAGTGAATTTCCTGGCCTCAGGATGTAGAGTTATGAATATATCTGTCAGATCCATCTGGTCCAATGTGTCATTCAAGTCCATTGTTTCTTTAGTGATTTTCTGTCTAGTTGATCTATCCATTGCTGTAAGAGGAATATTAAAGTCCCCTGCTATTAGCACATTCTCATCCATAGGATTATTTCTGTTTGTGATTAACTGTTTTATGTATTTAGGTGCGCCCATATTCAGTGCATAGACATTTATAATTGTTAGCTCTTCCTGATGGATAGACCCTGTAATTATTATATAATGCCCTTCTTCATCTGGTGTTAGTGTCTTTACTTTCACGTCCAGTTTGTCTGCTATAAGTATAGCTACTCCAGCTTTCTTTTGACTTCCAGTAGCATGACAGATATTTCTCCATCCCCTTACTTTCAATCTGAAGGTATCTTCACGTATAAAATGAGTTTCTTGTAGACAGCAAATAGATGGATTTTGTTTTTAAATCCATTCTGCTACCCTATGTCTTTTGATTGGAGCATTCAGCCCATTTACATTCAGTGTTATTATTGAAATATGTGGGTTTAGAGCCTTTGTATCTTTTGTAGGGTTCATGTTTGTGGTGGTGTCTCTGGCATCTTTGTTCCTTGCAACCTTTCCTTCAGAGCATCCCCCTCAGGATTTCTTGTAGGGCTGGCTTAGTGGTGGCAAATTCTTTCAATTTCTGTTTATTTGGAAAGGTTTTTATCTCTCCTTCTATTTTGAATGACAGGCTTGCTGGATAGAGGATTCTTGGCTGCATATTTTTTTCTGTTCATCACATTGAAGATATCCTGCCATTCCTTTCTGGCCTGCCAAATTTCAATAGATAGGTCTGTCACCACTCGGATAGGTTTCCCTTTGTATGTTAGGGCCCTTTTATCCCTAGCTGCTTTCAAAATTCTCTCTTTGTCCTTGTATTTGGCCATTTTTACTATGATATGTCGTGCAGAAGATCGATTCAAGTTACATCTGAGGAGAGTTCTCTGTGACTCTTGAATTTCAATGTCTACTTCCCTCCCCAGGTTGCGGAAGTTCTCTGCTATAATTTGTTCAAGGACTCCTCCAGCGCCTTTCCCTCTCTCTTCCTGTGCTGTAATTCCTATGATATGAATATTTTTCCATTTTATTGTATTGCTGAGCTCTCAAACTCTCCTTTTGTGTTCCTGGATCAGTTTTTCTCTCTTTTTCTCAGCTTCCTCTTTTTCTATAATTGTTTCTTCTAAATCACTTATTCTCCTTTCTGCCTCTTCAATCCATGCATTGGATGCCCCCATTTTATTATGTATCTCATTTATAGCATTTTTTAATTCATCATAACTATTTTTAAGCTCCATGGTCTTTGTAGCAATAGTTTTTCTGATGTCTTCCATGCTTTTATCAAGCCCATCGATTAATTTTATGATTATTGTTCTAAACTCTTGTTCATTATGTTGCTTATATCTGTTTTGAGCAGTTCTTTAACTGTCATTTCTTCCTGGAATTTCTCTGGAGGAGAGTTCTTCCGTTTTGTCTCATTGGTTAGCTTTCTGTCTCTTGTTAGTTTTAAAACCTTGTTATACACTCTGCCCCTGCAGGTGCTGATGTATTAAAGAGGGCTCTTTGACTGTCCAGGGCCTGTCTGTTCAGTAAGTCTTCTTTGAATGGTGTCTCTTGGTTTCTCTTATTGAGACTTTGATTATTTTGTTTCCCTATTCGTAGTGGTGTTTGGGACTCTCCACCATGTGTACTTTGGCTTGTTTCTTGAGGTAGCCTTGGAAAAAAAAAAACAGACAGAAAACCACACAGGGAACAAAGGTACACAAACGCACAGACAAATCCAATAAACATGCAAAAGGAAAGGGAAAAAGAAAAAGAAAATAAAGAGGGGACAAAAAACAAAACAATACAAAAAAAAAGAGGAAGGAGGGATGACCAATAATAAAAATAAAAATTAATAAAAAATTGAAAAAAGAAGAAAAGAAAAAAGAAATAACCCAAAAGACAAAGGACAGTCTAAAGGCATAAAACCAGAATTCACAGCTACAAATAAAGAGCCAGGTGTATGCAGTGTTGATGGAAGAGCATATACAAAGAGAGAAATGACAGGGCAGGGAGGAAGCAAAATTGGAAATGAAATGACCAGGCAGAGAGACCAAGAGGCTTGATTCAGAGGGAGAAATTGTAGAATATGTTTAGACGCAATGAAAACGGGACAAAGATGTACCCAGAGAAACTATATAGTCTGATTCTTCCAGAGAGGGAGAAAAAGGTAGCGGTGGAGGTGTAGAGTGTACATCTGGAGAATGGATTAAATGTGACTGTTTTAAGCCAACCAGTGACCAGAGTGCCCAGACCAGCAGACTGGAGGGTTATGAATGAGAAAAAGGAGATTATATCTGAATAGAAAAAGTTATCTAGGGTTAATCATGGCAGTGCATCCATGTTGGTCTTGCCCAAGGCTCAGAAAAACAAAAACAAAAACAAAAACCAAAAACAAAGCAGCTCTCTCGTGGGGATGGGCATGGTTTGGTGTAGGCAGGTCTAGCCTCCACTGTGTCCCGCTGGCCGCTCCCTGAGGACCTGCCTTGGTGTTTGTGGGGAGAAAAATGGCATCGCCCCAGTCTCTTCTCAACCAGGCATTGCAAATCATTCCTTTGGGTCCGATTTTCCTGTGCTGAGGGCGTAGCGAAGGTGGGCTGAGTTCTATGCCCCACACCCCGCCTTGTTTCCAGGTCCCAATCTGCGCTTTGTTTATACCGCTGGAAACACAGTCCTGTAGGTCGCTGCCTCCCTGCTGCCCAGGGTCGAGTGGGGGTGGGAGAAGTGTCACAACCTGAGATCCGCCGGGGTCAAGTGGCAGTACAACCTGGGATCTGAGACCTCCACGACGGTGGGGGCCCTTCAGGGGAAGTCAGCCTCAGCCCGCTGCCTGGGCAAAGTTTTCTTTAAAGAAATATTTGCTGCAGAAAATCTTATCCTCAGAAAGGTAAAAGAGCAAAAAAACATACAAAAAGAAAAAAATGAGAGCTAGTCACTCTGATCATAAGATGAAAACTTCAATACTATTAATAGCTCTCATAAGTTGAACCTGGAGAGACTATTAGAAATTATTTATAACATCTTGCTTCTTAAATGTCTCCCTTATTGAAAGAGTTGGCAGAAAAACAAATCAACAACCAGCCTACTTCCTGCCAATTTGATTTCCTAAGATGTCTATTCTATGTGTCTTCATTTGTGTGTATCCATACATAAACACAAGATACACACAGGGAAGTCCAGGCCAATACACTTTTTTATGGTAAGTGAAGGCTTTGGCTCAGTCTTCTCAGGCATTCTCTTATCTTGGATCCTCAGTTTCAACATTTAAAATAAATTTTGAGTTGATTATATAAAAATTTATTTTTATTATTATTTGTTAATAGCTTAAGATATCAACATAAACCCTCTAAACTTTACCTAATGGAAATAAAATAGCAAAGAGAAACTTGGAGCACAACAGGTCTGAGTCACTTACTTCTTATCTCCTTTCTCAAACCCTATTTTATAGACTAGCAGTTCTCAAACTTTAGGTACAGTGAGATCACTTGGAGATTTGTTAAAACACAGAATGCAGAGTACTCCAATCTCCAAATCTTTGATCCCGTAGGTCTGCTAAAAACACTGTATTTCTAAAAAGTTCCCACGTGATGCTGATACCACTTGGAAAACCACTGTGCAATGCCTTACACTGATTGGGTTTAAAGTGGGATGGAGAAGACAGCAGAAGACATAAGCCCAATCAAGAAAAAAAATCAGCCTAAAGCTTCTTCCTGAATCAGAAGAATGAAAAGGAAAAGAGAAATAAGAAGTAAAGTAAATCAGTGTGAAAAGCAACAAAACTCCCTTTCTAACAAAGCCTGCGTTATGGAAATGACGTATTTATCTTCACCCGATTAGCCCTAAGAACTGAGATGGACCCTTCACCCCAAATTTATCTGCGTTGAGACTGATGACACCACATATATACCTAAGAGGACATGAAAAGATTTATTGGTCAATAATGAAATCATTATAATGAGGGACAAGCAAGGCTGGGTTCCATGATGATCTAATAATGGCTTGAAAAAAGATCAAGGAAGGGCAACAGGCTCGGGATTTTTGTGGTGGTAAGGGTGTGGGTTGGGATGAAGGTCTTCTCATGTGCAAACTTGTATCTGTATGATTTGAACTTTCCACTGATGCCAAAAGAGAGAATATCCAGACTTTCTTTTAGCTTGCCTAGCTATGGTGCCAAAAGAAAGGTGAGTGGTGGGCTTAAAACCTATCAACAAACATCAAAAATGAAGTCAGATTTTTTATTACAATTCACTCCTGAAGATTTACTGGTAACTGAAATATACCACATTGATTCAATCGAATTTGAGCTTGTTTACATAGTCACTATGTAAGTCATTATGGTACTCTGTGAGGCCTGTAGCATGAGGTTAATTAATTCCTTTTTCAAAAGTCCAGCACAGCACATTTTATATAGTGAAATGAGAGCCTCAGCCACTGGCAAGAATGTTCAGATCTTCCCAAAGAAGATGAAGGGTGTTCTGCTGAGGTGGTGGTGGTGGCTTTTGTATATGGTGTTGGTGTTTGTGGCTTTAGGATACACAGAGAACTTTGTGACATTGATTTATACTTTTGGTATTTATGAGGCAAGGAATTTCCAGCATTGTTGCTATTGACCAAACCAGGTGTCTGGACTATTGGCAATAGTGATAAGAATCAGCAGAGGTGGCTGTTTGTTGGCCAGAGCATCCAGTGCTAAAATGACTGACTAAATTTGGACAAATGTGTTGGCCCTTGGGGATTGTCCTTTCTCAGGGATTTTCTCATTAAAGGATAAAAACCAGGGGTTCCTGGGGTGCCTGGATGTCTCAGTCGGTTAAGTGTTCTACTTCAGCTCAAGTCATGATCCCACAGTTCATGGGTTTGAGCCTAGTGTCAGGCTCTGTGCTGACAGCTAGCTCAGAGCCTGGAGCCTGATTCAGATTCTCTGTATGTCTCTGTCTCTCTGACCCTCCCCTTCTCACGCTGTCTCTCTCTCTCTCTCTCTCTCTCTCTCAAATAAATAAAACATTAAAAAAATTAAAAACCAGGGGTGCCTGGGTGGCTCAGTCCGTTAAGTGTCCTACTTCGGCTCAGGTCATGTTCTTGTTCAAGCCCCACGTTGGACTCTGTGCTGACAGCTCAAAGCCTGGAGTATACTTCGATTCTGTGTGTCTCCCTCTCTCTGTGCTCCTCCCCTGCTCATGTTCTGTCTCTCTTTCTCAAAAATAAACATGCAAAAAAAAAAACCTGTTAAAATAAAAAAAAGATAAAAACCAGATACTCTCCATAGAGCTCCATCCCTTGGGACAGGATCCCACCATACATAAAGTGTATGAACTCCCTTAGTAGTTTACTCAGTTGGCCCAAGGGGCTGCCCGAGTAGCCAAGGATTCTAGGAGAAAGATGAATTCCTCTGGCACCATAGCATCTGGCAAAGAACTAAAGACAGGGGGATGGGGGCAGGTCTGCAATTGTCCTGGAAGTACAATTTTTTTTATAGCAAGGAGGACTTGGTGGCCATACTGTGCTTATAGGATGCTATACCTATGGCCAAGTCACAGTGGCCAGTGGTACACAGATTCAAGATCTCTGTATCCAAGGAAGTCCAGTATATGACCAGCAATTGCTACTCTAATGATATATAGCATTTCTCTTTCATGAGAAAACTGAGAACAACTTGCAGTAATCATGAATAGTCCAGAGACTCCAGGAGGCATGAGAGAATATAGCTAAAACATTTACAGTGTAGGAATTAGAGGTGTATGGAGGTGAGGATTGACAAATTGGGGTTGGGTGGGTAGGTGGGGTAAAGTGATTGGCAATGTCTATAGAAATTTAAATAGATTCTAGAATTGTTTGTTGAAGGTATTTACATTCAAAGTGGGCCAGTTTTTAATAGTATATATAGATAAGTAAAATTTTTAAATGATGTATGGATTATCTTCAGGTCTAAAATGGATGTCAAGCTTGTTTTAACACTGTATGATGTTTATGATGCTGATAAGATCAATAGCTGTTTCCTGATAGTATCAGGGATAGAAGAGCACCCAGTTGAGCAAATAATTTTCAGCAATTCAACTAAGACTTTGGGACCATGCGCTGTGTGAGGGAATGTGCCATCCCCTTTTTGTGTGCCTTTGTGACTATTTATATGGCCTGAATACATGTGTCAAATGATCTCCTTAGAGAAAGATGTTCTCAATGTCATATCATAACTGTACCAGTGGAGAAAGTTGGATGTAGTTAAAATCTTACCTGCAAAGACCGTATGTGAGGCAAGATGGTTGAGGTACCCTGTTGGTAGCCAAGTAAAAATATATGGTGTCCTTTTCAAGGTGAAAGCAAATTGCAGCTCAGAGGTGGTTGAAATATATATTTAACAGAACTTATTATCCAAATCAGTAATGGCAAAATATTTACCAATTACTGATTGTGTGGAATCAGTAATTTCAATAACAATAGGTATGAGGGCCTTAATGAGTGGAGCACATTGCATTGAGGTTGCAGTAATCCACCCTGAGATACCATTCATTCTAAGTAAATAGGCTGTTTAATGGAGCAATGAGGGTAATCACCCTTCTCTAAGAGGTTAACTATTTTAAGTGGTGGGGAAGGACAGGGGCATTGGATCTTTTTTGTCAAGGCAGTTATAAATGTGAGGAACTTAATTTTTCTTTATTACTGTTGAATTACAGCATCCATGCCTGCTATGGATATTTAGAATATAACCATGGAAAATTAGGCAAAACACTAGTGTGAACTAGTGGATAAAGATAAGGATAAGGTAAAGTATAATTTTTTTTTCTATTTTATATTTGGTAACTCATGTAAGGGTATACAAGGTAGTTATTATATATATATGTATTTAGCGGATTCCTAAGCATAACTTATTTGAGTCCCAGTATTGATTAAGGCCATGGGAAACTTTACAAATTGGTACATCTCAGTAGTCATTAAAATTGATTCAGAACCTGTGTTCTAGAAGTACAAAATCTAAGGAGCATCCTTTATCTGCTATTATAAAGAGTATTTTAGTAAATCTACAGTATCCAACTAGGTCAAATTGTGAACGTATTTTTTAGTTTTTTGTTTGTTCCTTTCCCTGTCTAGTTTCCTTCTCTTTGTTTCTTTTCTCTTCTTTCTTTTTTTAAAGTTGTGTGTGTGTGTGTGTGTGTGTGTTTGGTTTTTATTTATTTTGAGATAGAGAGAAAGCACATAGGTGGGAGAGAGGCAGAGAGAGAAGATCTCAAGCAGGCTGCACATTGAAGCACAGATCCCAATAAAGGGCTTGATCCTAACCAAATGAACCACCCAGGCATCTTCCTCCCTCCCCTTCCCCTTTCTTTCTCCTTCCTCCTTCCCTTTCTTTCTTTTTTTTTTCTCTTTCTTTCTTTCTTTCTTTCTTTCTTTCTTTCTTTCTTTCTTTCTTTCTTTCTTTCTTTCCTTCCTTCCTTCCTTCCTTCCTTCCTTCCTTCCTTCCTTCCTTTCATTACTGAATATATTTTAGGTATAGGGTTAGCACTGCATTTCTTGTATTTATAAGTCTCTTCCTTCAGAAAGTTATAAATTGGTATCTTCACAGGAAGAAATATTTTCCCATGGCAATGATTGCTTTATTTGATTTAAGGATCTTGAGCTTAAATGCCAAATTTTAAATAAACCCTTGCCTATCTCATGTATTGGGCATAGGGCATGGGTTATTTTCCTGTAACTCTGAGGGTCTGGATCTTATTTGCAACAAAGGTATGGGTAGCAGCATCAGCAAAGGCCAATATCAGGGCACTAGTGTTGCAGGACTTTTGACCTTGATACCCGGGATTCATTTTCTTGTTGCTTCGAAGAATGAAGAGGTGGACACAGAATAAAATGAGCAGTAAGCAAAAGTTTATCAGAGTATAAGAAAGTAAGAATTGTATGAAAGTTCTCTTTACAGAGAGGGGACATTTGAAAGTGAATGCTGATGACTACCGGCAAGGGTCTTTGTTTTATAAGGTTCTGGTCAGCTTCCACTTCCCTTTCCCCTCATTCTTTCTCAGGTTCTATCCTTAGTGGGTGGATAACTCTAGGTGCTTGGTTGTCCATTCCTGAGTGGCTCGACTCCATAGTGTGAGGTGTCAGACTATGGTCATACCGTCCCTTATGTAACATAAATTTTATGGTTTAATTTTTTTAGTTAGGTATTTTGATTGTCAAATTCCTGAGGGAAACCTAAGAGGGAGTAGGTGGTGTTCTTAAGAGGAACCACATGCCTGAGGGAGTTTGCTGTGGTAAGATGCTCCCAGCATTGGTCCAAAATATGTGTTATTTCCTACTCAGCTACCTTAGGTCCTAACCTTTCCCTCTCTGCCTATTTTATCCTATCTTTTCCCTATCATACTAGTGAGCCATTTACTTTTAGAAATGTGACCTCAGTATGCAACAGGGTGACTGCTCTTCCTCTACACAAGTGACCACCTGATGGATCCACATATTGCACAGGGTACTAGTCTTTCCCCTGAGAACTCTACAGATTAAGGCCAATGCCTGGTTGATACACACAACCAGCAGTTACAGGGTAAAAGTTGTTCACAGATGATGCTGGATTGGAGATTCACAATTTAGTCTAAAATTTATAGATGAGCCTGAACTGAGATATGCAACATAATGCCATTTTAAGGTGGGCTGCAATGTCATCTTGTCCCTAAATGTTTGAAAATTTTGTCTTCAATTGGTTAAATCTCTAACAGAAACTTCATAAGACTCAGCAAATGCAACACAAAGTAGCATATCAAAAAACATAAGCCAGTCAGCTGGCACCATCTCAAAGTACATGCTAGACAGCAGTCAGCAGAGCCATATAGCAAACCAAAGAAAGAGAAGAAAGACCCCGTCGGGGGTGGTGATCACATCACACTCTGCTCATGGAAGCTATTCTTGTGGCTTTTCACAGAGCTGGGATGGGTCCCTCAATCCAAAATTCATTTGGACATGGGGACTGAGGAAGCCACTTACACATCAAGAGGGTATAAATAAGTTTGTTATTCACATGAGGCTTTGAGGGTAGAGCACAGTATATCCAAGTCTGGTATAAAAGTGTCTTGAGAGAATAAGAAGGAGCAACTGGCCTAGGTTTCTACAGTGGTTAGAGAGTGAGGCTGGGGTAAGGGTTCCTGACAAGCATACATGGGGCTTATGAGCTTCTTAATGGTGACAAAGGAGGGAACAACTTGGTTTTCTTATTAATATGTCCAGATGTGGACAGAAGGGAGGGTAAGGTGAAGATTGAAAGTTTTTAGCAATTAAATATCAAAAATAGACTCTATTACAACTCTTTTATTATCTCTTCAATCTTCTTATCATGTTTCAAATTATTTTGTTGGGTGGGGCAGGATAAGAGAACTTCAACCCACTCCTATTATTGTTTAAAACAAGAAAAATCCCAGAATTAGAAAAGAGGAGAGAGGACTTGATATTGATTGTGAGTCTTCTTTCAGGAATTCTTTGTAGTAAATATTATCATGTTTTTCTATTTCCTTTATTTTTCTCGTAATTAAACTGAGAAAGTGGTTTGCCCATCGTCACACAGAAATAGATTGGAGAGTCACTTGGGTGCCTGTTTAACCACAAATCATTTTTTCCCCATTACTCCAGGATATCTCTCAGTTCAGGAGTTTTGTTTTTGTTTTGTTTTGTTTTGTTTTGTTTTTCCCCATGAGGCTTCTCAAGTGGATATGAAAAAGCAAAAGTTACAAAAATCAAATGGATAGAATAATCCAATACAGTGTGCATGTCAAAGCTATATTTTGTGTAGTCTAACTACCTATCTAGGTATCTATGTATCTGTATTTTCTAAGAATCTTAATGGTTAGCATTTTTTGGACTCAGTTTTCTGTTAGTGGTATTATATTTGTGCCTTAGGGAATGAGAAACTGACATTTCATTAAATAAACTTTTATCACTTGAAAATTATCTATATATATAGTCTCATTAGATTTTTCTTTCCTTGGGGACTGAATAATTTACTTTGTTATATTGTATAGCTTTTTGGTATAATGACACTAAGATGGATTTTCTGTCATAGTGAAGGAGGAAATTGAAGGTAAATGTATTAGTTATTCTACTTTTCTAATTTCTTGGGTAAGAATTCTGCATGTTGAGACTTAAAATATATTATAGGGCTTTTGGAATTATTTCTGGTGTTCTAGCTTTTCAAGTAGTCAAACTAAGGCATAAATTTGCAGAAATTCTATTGGGTTTAGAATAACAAGAGTTACCAGTCCATATTTCTTCAACATCACAATTTCTATTTTTTCTCACATAAATAAGCTTAAAGAGACAAAATCAAATGCATGCCTAAGCAAGCATAGTAAAAGCTTAGCATATGATTTAGTAAAGATGAACAGACACCACAAGTGAAAAATTGAAAAAAAATATATATCTGGTTCCCTTATGAGTCTTTGATAATATTTAAGTGGATAAGACCCTGAAAGAATAAAGGTTATGACCTTAGAAATGTCTCTTTACCTAGTCTCCCATAGTATTCATATTCAGAGAAATGGGAGAGGACAGAATCAGGAAAATGTTTTTGGGAAATATTCAAATTATTCACTTAGTCACTGAAGATTCCAAAGTGAGACAATGTTGTAAGCCATTCTATAACATGACCTAATGGAATTTGGCTACCTGCTACATGGCCAGCCTTCATAGCTTATGATCATTCCCCATATTTTGAATTGATAAATATTCTTTTACATCTTTCTTTGACTATTATACATGTTCCTGTTCTGAAATTCGTTTACTCTTTGACTGATGTTTTTGTTCACTAACATTTTAATTACCAAGAGCATGTTAGACATTGTCTTGGAAGCTAGGAAAAGACATTACTAAGTTGAGTAAGAGCTATGTACAGAATTGCTGTCTCTAAGGACTTCATAGTCAAGTGGGAGGTCAAGTCAATAGGGAAACAGGCTAAAAAACAATATATTTAAATGACATATGTTGTGTGGTGGAGAGGCATGGATTCAGGGCTTCAGGAACATAGTGGGTAGTGACTAAGGGAAATGGGAAAAAAAGTCTTGCTAAGGGAATGCAGCATTTATCACATCTAAAATTCATTAGAGACTTCTTTTTTTTTAATGTTTTATTTATTTCTAGGAGAGAGAGAGAGATTGACAGCGTGAGCAGGGGAGGGTCAGAGAGAGAGGGAGTCACAGACTGAAATAGGCTCCAGGCTCTGAGCTGGCAGTCAGCACAGAGCCCGACGCGGGGCTCGAACCCACGAACGCGAGATCATGACCTAAGCGAAAGTTGGACGCTCAACCGACTAAGCCACCCAGGCGCCCCAAATTCATTAGAGACTTCTAAAGGTCTTACCTTTCCAAGTATATTCTAGGATCTTTTAGTATAGGGATTCCTATACCATCTTGCAGCCTTCATGGTACCTAGAACTGTGTGTGTGTGTGTATGTGTGCTTATGTGAGTGTGTGGAGTAAAATTTACTGTTCAATGGAATAAGATATAAAAGAAAAAAAGATATGTGAATATCAGAATAATATTCAATTAAATTAAGTGTGGGCCTTTTTCTCTGTAGGGGAACTACCACTTAGTTCTCCTCTCAACCCACTTCACAACATGGAAATGAAGAACAGGACAAAACAAAACTCTGTGCATTGACCTCGTAGTCCTTAGGGTTCTTAAGTAGTTAGTAATTAATTTGTGCCTATAGCTTACTATGCTATATTTGTAAACCATGCCTTCAACTCACCTAATCAAACTTTCAAACCCTCTCATCTCCACACATTCCATATAGTCTTCATGTTATAGTCTGTATTGGAGAACTAGGAAAATCACGTCATAAGCTATTCCGTTCAGATATTCATCTCTTTGAGGATATCCTGCTTTTTGGTCACCTGTGTCTTTGTCTCATGATTATTTGGGCATTAATTTTCCCAGGTTCCAGCTATCTCCTCTTTCATAACTCTGCATTTAAATAGTATCACCTCATTAGCTAGAGTTTGTATTTTCATGGTTCTCCAGAAGAAACATGGGATCTATATCTATATCATCTATATCATCTGTTGAAACAGTCTCTCCCTGGGAAAGGGGTCAGAATTTTAAGGAACTGGCTTAAGGTTACGGAATTGTAGAGGTTGGAAAATTAGAAATCTGTAGGGAGGGGAAATCCAGCAGTCTGGAAATTCGAGCAAAATTTGTATTACAGTCTCGAGACAGAGTTGTGTCTTCTAGGAAATCCCAGTCTTTATTCTGAGACCTTCAACTGCTTGATTGAGGCCCACCAACTCATAGATAGTCATCTGCTTTACTCAACGTCTATTGATTGCAAACATTAACCAATGTTTTACAATTTTTTTAACATTTTTTTTGAGAGCCAGAAAGAGACAGGGCAGGGGAAGAGTAGAGAGAGAGGAAGACACAGAATACAAAGCAGGCTCCAGGCTTTGAGCTGTCAGCACAGAGCCCAATGTGGGACTCAAACCTACAAATAGTGAGATCATGACCTGAGCCAAAGTCAGAGAGACACTGAACCAACTGAGCCATCCAGGTGCCCCAATATTAATCAAATTTTTAAAAATGTTTCATAGCAACATCTAGACTGGTATTTGACCAAACAACTAGCAATGTTGAGGTAAAAATAACCATCACCGAATCATCACAAACATGAAGCTGAATGTATAATTTATTCCAGGTTTTCCTTTAATAGCCAGACCCAAACGTGTGTCTTCCCAAGCAAAGCAACATGACAGTGACAAGATAACTCTATTAAAAGTGCCACTATAATATCAAAATAAAAGTGATATCTTTAAAAAAAGGTAATATATGTTTTACCAACAGTCTATTTATAAAAGTAAATTTACTTTTATTTATTCATTTATTTATTTATTTTTAATGTTTATTCTTGAGAGAGAGAGACAGAGTATGAGCAGGTGGGGAGCAGAAAGGGAGACACAGAATCCAAAGCAGGCTCCAGGCTCCAAGCTGTTAGCACAGAGCCTGATGCGGGTTTTGAACCCATGAACTGTCCTGAGCAGAAGTCTGACACTTAGCTGACTGGGCCACTTGGGCGCTCCAATTTACTTATCTTTAGAAAGACATCTACATTTTGCTATTGTGATTGAACCAAAAATATTAGAAACATGTTGTCAGAAACATGGATCCCAGACAAAATTTTGGAGGCTTACAAGTATGGTATCAAGTTGTTGGTAGGCCTGCAAGATTGTATAAGCTTCTCTTCCTACTTTTTAATTTTTTTTAATGTTTTATTTATTTCTAGGAGAGAGAGAGAGAGAGAGATAGCGTGAGCAGGGGAGGGTCAGAGAGAGAAGGAGTTACAGACTCTGAAACAGGCTCCAGGCTCTGAGCTGGCAGTCAGCACAGAGCCCGACGCGGGGCTCGAACCCACGAACCGCGAGATCATGACCTAAGCGAAAATCTGACGCTTAACCGACTAAGTCACCCAGGCGCCCCTCTCTTCCTACTTTTTGACATGCTTTTATTTGCCTAATTGATATGTGATAATTGATACCATTACTATGTCAGTCTTCTTGTGGACTACCATAATGAATACAGCAAAACATTCTTTGACTTTAGAGGGGATATAATTTTATGCCATGGGCCTATTAGTAGCAATGGTATTAATGTCAAATTATGTTGAATATATGTGTATTAATTTGATTTTAATAGCAATGTTTTCATTTCCCGTTAGCCAACATAAAATGTCAAATTATAAATGAAATTGCACATTTTTTAATGTAAACGTAGATAATTATGTTTCATTTTTTTGTGAAAGTACTCTATATATATTTTCTATCATTTATCTTGGTTTGTGACTTTTCACCTACAGAATTAGAGGAGTTCTTTATATATTCAGAACACTAAGCTTTTGTTGCTTACTTTATTGTAATACTTTGTCAAATTTGATATTTTTAATGAATGTTTATAATATATTTTTTGATAAGCAGAAATAAGTTACTAGTTTAAGTGTTGATAAAAAGTTGTTGGTACCACCATGCTTGCTTTGAAACCTATGGGGAGAATCCTTCCTTCCCTCCCTTGTTCTTGATTTTGGTGGTTTGCCAACAATCTTTGATATTCCTTAGTTTGCAGATATAGCACTTCAACTGCTGTCTCTTTTACCACATAACATCCTGCTTTCATGTGACAGTGTCCTCTCATTTCTTATAAGAATACTAGGCATATTGTATTTAAAGGCCATCCTATTCCAGTGTATTCTCATCTTAAATTAACTAATTATATATGTGATTATCTTAATTCCAAATAAAGTCATGTCCTGCGGTACTGGGGATTAAGATGTCAACATACCATTTTGGGTGACACAATTCAACCATAAGTCATCCTCATGGATATCTTTCTGGGACTCAATTTTACCATCCATAAAATGAAAGACATAAGGAAAATAACTTCTCAGATAACTTGAAGCATTTACATCTTATAATTTTAATTGCATCCTATAATTGTTATTTATAACTTCTTTATTCAACAAATAGTCATGAAAATTACAATACATCTAGAGTAGTGGAAATATAGAAATAAACAGCAGTGCTCACACTTAATGTCTTCCACTTCAGTGGGTAACATGGAAAGTATAAGTAGTATGGAATTCTAATGTATATCAAAAACATTGTGAATAGCTGGGTGGAGTGGAAACAATGGAAAGGCTTCTTAGAAAAGAGTTCTCTGAGTTATGAAAGATGAATGCAAATCTGTGATTTAAGAAGGCAGGAAATGTTTTTTAAGCAGAGGGAAGAACTGAATGTGTATTTGCAAAGGCACTGAGGTATAAGATAATATTTGGGATTCAATGAACGTCTGGTAATTTGACCTTCACAGAAGTCTCAGCTCTGGCAAGGGACTGAAGAGATAGGAATGGTAAAATTATAAGAGGCATAACTATAACTCTAAGGAATTTGAGCTGTATACTATAGCTATGGTGAACTTAATGACTACTATCTAATAAGAGAGTGTATTCATATGTTATATATTATTTAACTTCAATCTGATAGCAGATTGGAATATAAGGGATATATTAGGTCTTTGTGGAAAAAAAAAAGATCAATTAAAAGGCAAAGGATACCATTTAAGGCAAAGAATCTTACGGGCTTGAAATATAGCAGTAGCTCAGAGAATGTAACCAAGAGTAGACTTTGGAGATAAAGTTGGCAATGAATTAAATTTGCAAGAGGCAGGGGCTGATGAAAAAAAGAGTCTAGGATTTGTCAAGATTTCTGGTTAATTCTAAGATGGTGTATTTCACTGAAAAGGAAAATTCTGAAAAACAAAAAAGGAAGCTTAAGAACAAAACTGAGAGTATTGTATTGTAAGTGATGAACTGGAAGTGACTTAGGACTTCTAAACAGAAATACTCCATGTGGTTGGGTATGTAAGGCATTTTTGACTGTGCTCAGACTGAAATGGAATTGGAACAAATTCCCCTAATGTATCCAGGAGATTTGGTGGTCATTTGCCATATGATTTAGTTGGACCAAGCCTTCCTTCCCACTATGTAGGAATTTCTATCCATGATTTGCACATGAGAGGAGGGTTTCTGCAATGAAAAGGAATTGGAAACCCCACCCCTTCTTTGTGCTCCAAATCAGTAAACCAGTACTGAGGAGTCCAAAGAGCAGAACTGTGCAATGATTCTGGGAGAAACTTCTTTCATGTATATAGAAAGTGATGGGACCACTGGGATGGCCTGTATGCTACGAATAAAGAAAAAAATGATTGGTTCTAACAATCTAACTCATTGATTGATTTGAATCATGAGTCTACACATGGGACATGAATTTATACGTGAAATAAATCAATGTATACACAGAATAAAATTGCATTGAACTGTATATAAACACACAAACATACAGACCCCAATACAGATTTTAAACTGTTGAAAACAAGTTCTATAGCCTAGTTAGGAGAAATATACCAATGTCAGTTTGTTCATTTTGTTGTTGTACTACATCTGTGTAAGGTGTAACCATTGGGGAAGCTGGGTGAAGGGTACATGGGACTTTTTGTACTATTTTTGTAACTTTTTCGACTTAATAATTACTTCAAGTAAAAAAAAAGTTCAAAGGAAAAAAAATCAGCTAGAGCTGATGCTGCTTTCTGCACCTCTGTCTTACCTATCACTAACTTGATTACTGAACAAAACAGACTATTTTTATTGCAGATCTATGGGTTTCAAGACGGTCATTATTTATGCCAGTCATTTCCAGTCACAATTGAAGAATAGAGTTACTAGGGAGGTAATGTTCCTGAGAATAAGGCTGCTTCCATGTCTATATATAATCGAGTACATCTATTATATAAATTTGAAAAAGCTCCTTACTTAATCTTTCTATTCCGTAGCTTTTCCCATATGTAATAGAGATAATGCTTGCTAATGGTTGTAAAGAAATTTAATGAGTTAGCATATGAAAACACTTGGTTTATGTTTCTAGAAGGTATTATCTTTGTGATCAAGTGTTTGCTGGTAGTTTCTAGCAAAATGCCTTGCATATATTAAAAGAATATTTGCAATTACATTTATGCCAACTATTTAAAAAATCATGTCATTTGAATGTTTATTTCAATATGTAGTATACTCAGCAAAAATGCTTAAGCATTTAAACATTTTAAAACTGAGAAAGCATTTTTGCTGACATTAGAGCTTTTAATGTTTCTGAATTAATAGGCATTCTCATAATCACAGACTTCAACCGTCAGTCACAAATAGCAATTTGATGAAGACAGTGTACTGCAACAATCCTTTAAGTATTTATTAGATAGTGATTCGTCTACATTTTGTGCAGGAAGACTAATTTGCCAAGAAGACACTGACCTTCCAAGAATGTATTAAATTTGACCAAGTCACACTGTTTTTAAATGATTCAACTTCTCTTAAAGTCTGTGTATTATAAAATGAATGGTATTTTATTTATGTTATTATGACATGAACCAGTCAGTAAGTAAAAAAGATACATGAAAAATATAAAGTTAGAATTAAAGAAGAAAGAGAAATAAGAGGAGGAGGAGTTGAAGAAAGAAGTGATGAAGGACAAGAGGAGAATGGCATTCATGATCGACTTACCAGTAAGTACAGAACATTCTAAAGCAAAATTGGCCAATCTAACCAACATTCATAAAATTTAATAACAATAGTTTTGGAATTTCTTTTGAAAATATTTGCATTCAATCCAAAACTGAGCTGACACATGATTATATTACTTATCAATTTATCTATTTCTACACTGACAATTTTAGTCAAAAGAAAGGCTCTGTCCCTGCTCACACTGATTTTAAAGTTCTATACACTAAATTCTTAAATGACTGGAAGAGTAACCCATTGTTACCTGTAATATTTTCTACCTACTATATTTTTGGTATCTCCTAAAAATATTTCAGCCATTAATTATGTGTTTACTTTCTAATAATTATTTACAATACCACATTGTCTTGATTACTATAAAATTGTAATAGATTTTGAAAGTGGGTAATTTTTCTTGCCATATTGTTCTTATTTTCCTCGTATTATCTATGGTAAGTCCTATGCATTTCCATATGAATTTTAGAATCACTTTCAAATATTTATATTAAAAAATCTGCTGTGGTTTTCATTTGGCTTACACCATATCCATAGATCAGTTTAGAGAAAATTGACAATATTGTGTCTCTCTCCATTTGTCTAGATTATTTGAAATTTTAAGCATCACTTTACTTTTTAGTGCCAGATCTTTTGTGAGATTTATCCTAATTATTTTACATTTAATAATATTGTAAATGGTATTTAAAATTTTCAATTTTCAATTGTTTGTTCTTACTATGTAGAAATACAACAGATAAACCTTGCATCCACTAGCAATTACCTTCCCTTGCCCACTAATCTATTCTCTTGTCTCTAATATTTGCCTTTTCTGGACATTTCATATAGAGTATTCTGATATATGGCCTTTGTATGTGGCTTCTGTCACTTAACATGATGCTTTTCAAGGCATCCATGTGGTACCATATATCAATACTTCATTCCTTTCTATGGCTGACTGATTTTTTATTATTGGACATAAAAATTTTATTAATCATTTCATCCATTCGTTAATATTTTGGTTGTTTCCACATTTGAACTATTACCAAAAAATGCTATTATGAACATTCATGTACAAATTTTTCTGTTAACATATTTTCACGTCTTTTGACTATATACCAAGAGGGGAATTGCTAGGTCATATGATAACTAAGTTTAACTTTTTGAGTAGCTGCTGAACTGGTTACACCATTTTACATTCTGGCCAGTAATATATGAGGGTTCCATTTTCTCCACAACTTCAGCAATACTTGCTTTCATCTGTTGTTGTTGTTGTACGCATCCTGTGAGTCTGAAGTAGTATATCAGTATAGTTTTTATTTACATTTGCCTAATGACTAACAATTTGGGGAAATTTTTCATGTACTTATTAGCCATTTGTATATGTTCTTTGGAAAAATGCTATTCAAATCCTTCACTCATTTATTAATTGTATAATTTCTCTTTTTATTGTTGACTTATGAGTTATTTACTGTGAATCATATTTATGCTTTAAATATCATAAGTTTATTATATTTGGATAATAAAACTTTCTCAGATATCAATTTTGAAAATATTCCCTCCAATCCCCCATATCATCTTTTCATTTTCTTGATAGTATCCTTTGAGGCACATACATTATTAATTTTGAAGTCCAATTTATCTGTTTTTCCTTTGACTGTGTTTGCTTTAAGTGTCATATCTAAGAAACTGTTGCTTAGTCTAAGGTCACAAAGATTTACAGCTATATTTTCTTCAAAGAGTTTTATGCTTTCGGATCTTAAATTTAGATCTAAAGACCTAAAGGCCATTTTGAGTTAATTACTGCATATTGTGTGAGATTAAGTTTCAATTTCATTCTTTTGCATTTGGATATCCAGCTCTGTTTATTGAAAAGAATTTTATTACCTCATTGAAATGGTCTTGGCATCCTTATCAAAAATCAGTTGACAGTAAACGTATTAGTTTGCTCCTGGAATATGAATCTGTTTATCTACGTATTCATCATTCAGGCCATTACCACACTGTCTTGTTTAGTGCAGCTTTGTAGTAAGTTTTGAATCTTAGAGGTAGAAGTCTACTAAATGTATTCTTTTT
Source organism: Hyaena hyaena (assembly GCF_003009895.1). NCBI lineage: Eukaryota > Metazoa > Chordata > Mammalia > Carnivora > Hyaenidae > Hyaena > Hyaena hyaena. The sequence goes on from NW_024082453.1 coordinate 134,427, forward strand.
AAAGACTGTTTTGGCTATTGTGGGTCTCTTGTGCAAATATGTTAAATGGGATTCTGGTAGAAACTAGGTGAAATTTATAGATCAATTTGAAAGTTTGCCCCATTTACCAATAGTAAGTCTTCCCATCCATGAACATGAGATTTCTTTCCATTTATTTAGATCCTCTTTAATTACTTTCACAGATATTTGGTAGTTTTCAGTTGTACAAGTCTTTAATATGCCTTGCTAAGTGCATTGCTAAATATTTTTGATGATATCATATATGGAATTTACTTATTTCATTTTTAGATTGTTTGTTGGTAGTGAGTGTATAGTGATAAAGTTGATTTTTTTGCTTTGATTTTATAGCCTGCAGCCTTGTTGAATTTATTTGTTCAAATAGTTTAGGTATGTGTGTGTGTATTTTCCCTAAGATGTTATGTAGACGGAAGCATGTCATCTGCAAACAGAGACAGTTTTCTTACTTCCTTTCCTCTCTAGATGCCTTTTATTTATTTTTATCACCTAATTGCTTTGGGTAAAACATGCAGTACAAAATGTTGTATAGAATTTGTGAGAGAGGATATCTTTGACTTATTCTTGATCTCAGAGGGAAGGTTTTTATTATTTTACCATTTAGTATATACTAAAATTGTGGGGTTTTATAAATGTTCTTTATCAGATTAGGGAAATTGCCTTCTATCCGTATTGCGTTATGAAAGTCTGTAGATTTTGCCAAATGTTTGTCTGCATCTTTGAAATGATCCTATGGGTTAGCTTTATTCTATTGGTATGATTTATTCTGTTGATTTTAATATGTTGAATGTATGTTAATCTCAAATCCTGGAACATTGCTAGACACACTTGTTAATTCTAGTAACTATTTTTTCAAGATTTTCTATGAAGAAGGGCAGAGAGAGGAAGACACAGGATCTGAAGCAGCTACAGGCTCTGAGTTGTCAGCACAAAGCCCGTCACGGGGCTTCCACTCACAAATCATGATATCATGATCCAAACTGACATTGGACCCTTAACTGACTGAGCCACCCCAGGTCCCTCAGAGAGGTTTCTTTAAAAATCCAGAAAGAATGTTGGATTGTGTCAATGACATATTCTATATCTATGGAGATGATCATATGACTGATTTTTTAGTTTGTTAATATGGTGAATCATGTTGATTGACCTTTAAATATTTACATTGCTGAGACAAACCCCACTTAGTAATGATGTGTTAACCATTTTTATATAATGTTGAATTTGATTTGCTAAATTTTGTTGGGAAATTTCATGTTTACAAACATGACAGATATTCATTTATATCTGTTTCATTAATTTCCGCTCTGGTCTTTTTCATTTCCATGCTTTTGTTTATGTGGGGTTCAATTAGCTCACTTTTGCTAGGTTTTCTGGTGTGTGTGTGTGTTTTTTTTATAGAACTTGACATCATTGATTTGAGAATTTTCTTCCTTTTAGTAGGTTGTAATTTCAATTTCATTCAGTTAAAAATATCTACTAATTTCCCTTTTTATATCTTACTGGATCTATGAGTTATTTAGAAGTGTAGTAGTTTCCAAAAATGTGAAAATTTATGATATTTTTTGTTATTTTTTAACAATTTAATTATGATTAGAAAAAATAGTTTGTATTACTTAAATCTTTTTATTTTATTTTAATATTTATTTATTTTTGAGAGAGACACAGAGTGTGAGTGAGTGAGGGGCAGAGAGAGAGAGGGAGACACAGAATCTGAAGCAGGCTGCAGGCTCTGAGCTGTCAGCACAGAGCCCAATGCGGGCCTCAAATTCACAAACCTCGAGATCATAACCTGAGCCAAAGTTCGACGCTTAACCTACTGAGCCACCCAGCCGCCCCACTTAAATATTTTTAAAACTATTAAAAGGTGTTTCTTGGCTCAGAATATTATTTACCTATTAAAACATTTACACAAACTTAAAAAGAATGTGTGTTCTGCAATTGGGAGATTGTCATAAATTGTCATTTAGGTCAAGTTCATTGATAGTTGGTTTTTAAGTCTTCAATATGTTAATTCTTTTAATACTTATTCTCTAAATTTTTGAGAGTGGGCATTGAAACCTACTTTATTTATGGATTTATCTATTTTTCCTTGCTATTCTATCAGTTTTTGCTTCCTGTATTTTGAAACTATTACTAGGTGCATAAATATTTAGGTTTGTTTTGTTATTTTGAGGAATTGAGCACTTGATCATCATGAAGTGACCATCTCAAGACCAAAAATATCATTTGCTCTGAATTACACTTTCAGGTCACTTATAACCTAGTATTGCCTATATATTTAAAGTATGTTTATTATAGGCAGCATATAATTGGATCTTACCTTTTTACACAACCCAGTATCTCTATCTTCATATGGATATTATTTATGTTTAACATGAATATTGATATGGTTAGATTTAAATCTTCCAAGTTGTGGTTTGTTCTGTGTGTTTCCATTTGTTTATTTTATTTTTCTTCTTTTAATTTTCTTTTTAACACATCTTGCAGTGGAGATGTGCTTCTGATGAATTCTTTATATTTTGTATGCCTGAAAGTTTTTGTTTTACCTTCAGTTTTAAAAAATATTTTCCCTGTGTATAAACATCTAGCTTGACTGATTTTTTCCAATACTTGAATGATGCTGATTTCACTGTTTTCCTGAATGTTTCCTATAAGAAATCTGATGTCATTTTTATCTTTGTTTTTCTGTATATATTTTATCCATTTCTCCTTTTAGTGTTTTTAAAAAAAAAAATCACTGGCTTTGAGCAACCATATATATTGTGATCTGTGTTCATAAAGTTTTCTTCATATTTCTTATTATTGAACTTCTGAGATCTGTGGCCTTGTAATATTTACTAAATTTGGATATATTGGTCATTGTTTCTTCAAATAATATTCTTCTCCTACCTCTACAGACCAATTTGTCCCACAGCTCACTAAGGCTGTGTTTAGTTTATCTTTTTTTCTGTATGTGTTTTTCACTTTGGATAATTTCTACTGCTATGTGTTCAAATTCACCAATTTTTCAATTTGCTATATATGATCCCCTTTTAATCCTATCTAGGGTATTTTTTTAAACTATAGTTTATTGTCAAGTTAGTTTCCATATAACATTCAGTGCTCATCCCAAGTGCCCTCCTCCATGCCCATCACCCCCCTTCCCCCTCTCCCTCACCCTCTATCAACCCTCAGTTTATTCTCAGTATTTAAGAGTCTCTTATGTTTTGCCTCCCTCCCTCTCCTTAGCTATATTTTTTCCCTTCCCCTCCCCTATGGTCCTCTGTTAAGTTTCTCCTGTTCCACATATGAGTGAAAATATATGGTATCCATCTTTCTCTGCCTGACTTATTTCACTTAGCATAATACCCTCGACTTCCATCCACACTGCTACAAATGGCCAGATTTCATTCTCTCTCACTGCCATCTAGTATTCCACTGTATATATAAACCACATTTTCTTGATTCATTCATCAGTTGATGGACATTTAGGTTCTTTCTGCAATTTGGCTATTGTTGAGAGTGCTACATCAGCACTCCTGTATCCCTTGGGTAAATTTCCAGCAGTGCTGAATGATAGGGGAGTTCTATTAATTTTTTGAGGAATCTCCACATTGTTTTCCAGAGCAGCTGCACCAGTTTACATTCCCACCAACAGTACAAAAGGGTGCCTGTTTCTCCGCATCCTCGCCAGCATCTATAGTCTCCTAATTTGTTCATTTTAGCCACTCTGACAGGCATGAGGTGGTATCTCAGTGTGGCTTTGATTTGTATTTCCCTGATGATGACTGATATTGTGCATTGTTTCAAGTGTCTGTTGGCCATCTGGATGTCCTCTTTGGAGAAGTGTCTGTTCATGTCTTCTGCCCATTTCTTCACTGGATTATTTGTGTTTTGGGTATGGAGTTTGATGAGTTCCTTATATATATTGGATACTAGCCCTTTATCTGACATGTCATTTGCAACTATCTTTTCCCATTCTGTCAGTTACCTATTAGTTTTATTGATTGTTTCCTTTGCCGTGCAGAAGCTTTTTATCTTGATGAGGTCCCAATAGTTCATTTTTGCTCTTGATTGCCTTGCTTTTGGAGATGTGTCAAGTAGGAAATTGCTGTGGCTGAAGTCAAGGACGTTGTTTCTTGCTTTCTCCTCTAGGGTTTTGATGGTTTCCTGTCTCACATTCAGGTCCTTCACCCATTTTGAGTTTGTTTTTGTGTATGGTGTAAAAAAGTGGTCTATTTTCATTCTTCTGTTACCATCTGGTTCTTCCAGCACCATCTGTTAAAGAGGCTGTCTTTTTTCCATTGGATACTCTTTTCTGCTTTGTCAAAGATTAACTGGGCACACATTTGTCAGTCCAATTCTGGGTTGTCTATTCTATTCCATTGGTCTATATGCCTGTTTTTGTGCTAATACCATAGTGTCTTGATAATTACCACTTTGTAGTAGAGGCTCAATTCTGGGATTGTGATGCCTCCATTTTGGTTTTCTTCTTCAATATTACTTTGGCTATATGGGGTCTTTTGTGGTTGCATACAAATTTTANGGTTTCCTGTCTCACATTCAGGTCCTTCACCCATTTTGAGTTTGTTTTTGTGTATGGTGTAAAAAAGTGGTCTATTTTCATTCTTCTGTTACCATCTGGTTCTTCCAGCACCATCTGTTAAAGAGGCTGTCTTTTTTCCATTGGATACTCTTTTCTGCTTTGTCAAAGATTAACTGGGCATTCCGATGTCAGTCCAATTCTGAGTTCTCTATTCTATTCCATTGGTCTTTATGCCTGTTTTTGTGCCAATACCATACTGACTTGATGATGACAGCTTTGCAGTAGAGGCTCAAGTCTGGGATTGTGATGCCTCCATTTTGGTTTTCTTCTTCAATATTACTTTGGCTATATGGGGTCTTTTGTGGTTGCATACAAATTTTAGGATTGTTTGTTCTAGCTTTGAGAAGAATGCTGGTGCAATTTTGATTGGAATTGCATTGAATGTGTAAATTGCTTTTGGTAGTATTGACATTTTAATATTGACATATTTAAAATTGACAATTTAAAATTGACATATTTATTCTTCCAATCCATGAGCACAGAATGTTTTTTCATTTCTTTTTGTCTTCTTCAGTTTCCTTCATAAGTTTTCTATAGTTTTCAGCATACAGATCTTTTATTACTTTTTTTACATAAAAAAATTAATGTTTTATTTTATTTCTTAGAGAGAGATACAGCACGAGCAGGGTACGGTCAGAAAGAGAGGGAGACACAGAATCCGAAACAGGCTCCAGGCTCAGAGCTAGCTGTCAGCACAGAGCACGATGTGGGGCTTGAACCCATGAACCATGAGATCATGACCTGAGCTGAAGTCAGACACTTAACCGACTGAGCCACCCAGGCACCCCAAGATCTTTTACATCTTTGGTTAGGTTTATTCCCAGGTATTTTATGGTTTTTTTGTGCAATTGTGAATGGGATCAGTTTCTAGATTTCTCTTTCTGTTGCTTCACTGTTGTCGTATAAAAATGCAACTGATTTCTGTACGTTGATATACCCTGTGACTTTGCTGAATTCATGGATCAGTTCTTGCAGACTTTTGGTGGAATCTGTCGGGTTTTCCATGTAGAGTATCATGTCATCTGCAAAAAGTGAAAGTTCATCAATTCTGATGCCTTTTATTTCCTTTTGTTGTCTGATTGCTGATGCTAGGACTTCCAACACTATGTTAAACAATAGAGGTGAGAGTGGATGTCCCTCTACAGTATTTATTTTTTACCTCAGATATTGAAATTTTCGTCTCCAGAGGTTCAATTTTATTATTCATTATGAACTTTAAGTTTAGAACATTTTTATATTCACAGAAAAATTCAAAGTGCACAAAGGCCTTACATAACCTTCTCCCCTCCACACAGCGTCCTTCACCATCAACATCTCATATCAGTGTGGCACGTCTGTTACAATTAATGAACTCATGTTGACATATCCATAGTTTACGTTATAGTTCACTGTTGTTGTTATACATCCTATGGTTTTGGATAAATGTAGAATACATGTATCTACCATTGTAGTAACGTAAAGGATAGCTTCTTGTCCTAAAAACCCTTTCTGCTTCAACTCTTCATCTCTCTTTTCTCCTTCACCCCTGACAACCACTGATCTTTTAATTTTTTCCATCATTTTGCCTTTCCTAGAATGTAGGTAGTTGGCATCAGCAGTATGTAGTCTTTCAGATTGGTTTCTCTCACTTACCAACGTGCATTTAAGATTCCTCCATGTCTTTTCATGGCTTGATTGCTCATTTATTTTTACTGCTGAATGTTTTTCCATTGTTTGGATGTGCCACAGTTTATTTATCCTCTCACCTAATGAAGGAAATTTTGGTTGATTCTAAGTTTGGGCTTTTATGAATACTAATGCTATAAATATTTGTGTGCAGGTATATGTGTGAACATATATTTTCAACTCCTTTGGATAAATGCCAAAGAAAGGAATTACTGGATTGCAAAGTAAGATTATGTTTAGTTTTATAAGAAACTGCCAAACTTTGTTTTAAAGTGACTGTACTATTGTGTATTCCTAATAGGAATCGAGAGTTCCTGTTGCTTTGTCCTCAGCATTTAGAGTTGTCATTGTTTTGGATTTTTAGCCATTATAATAGGTACAAAGTGAGATCTTCTTAATTTGAAATTGTCTAATGGCATGTAATGTTAAATATCTTTTATATTTATTTATTTATATGGTATTTATATGATATATCATTAATATGATTGTCATAATTTATGTGATATATAATTTATATATCATATACAGTCTATATATCATCATGGTGAAATGTGTGGGTCTTTTGCCCATTTTTTAATTGGGTTATTCATTTTCTTATTGTTGAATTTAATCTCTTTCAGTTCTATATGTGCCCCGATTAACTGAGTTTTCTCCTTAGTATAGGATATATTTCTCTTTCTTTGCACACCTGAAATATTTTTATTGAATGCTAGACATTTTGAACATTACTTAATTGGGAGTTGAATATTTGGTTTTTCTATAAATATTATTGAGTTACTAAGCTTTTGAGTTATTTGCAAATGGCTTAACTCTTTCAAGTCTTTGGTTTAAAGGATTAAGTGGAATTTGCTACTTGAGACAGAAAATGAAAAACAGCCTTCAGACCTTTTGTTTTGTTTGGCTTTAATTACCAAGGCAAAATCCTTCAGCGTGTTCCACTTAATGTTCCACAGATTATGAGTTTTCCTGCTCTGTTTTGTGCAAACAAAAAAGTATAATAACCCTTCTGATCTGTAGATATTCTTTTCTTCAACCATTACAAGTATTCTACATCTAGTCTTGGATATTTTCCTCACATGCATGCCCTAATCAACATTCTACTGAAGATACAATGGAGAGATTCTAAGTAGATCTCTGGAATTCTCTGTGCAGGTTAATCTTTCTTGAACTCTGCTCTATGAACTGACACTACCTGGTTGCCTCAGACTTTTAGTTCTGTCTCCTAAACCTAAGGAGTCTGCCAGATCTACCTGAATTCTTTCTCCCTATTTTATAGTCTGGAAACTCACTTTAGGAAATAATCTGGGGCAACTGTAGAACACATCTTTGGTTTCTCATCTCCCAAAGATCCTTGTACTTTCTTGCCTGATACTCAAAGACATAAAACCCATTATTTCACATAAAACCCATTATTTCACATAAAACCCATTATTTCACATATTCTTCGTGTTTCTTATTGTTGTTTTTGTTTCAAATGAGCAAGTAAACCCGGGCCTTGTTAACCCACCTGGGCTAGAAGCAGAAGCTGTACATTTGATGTTTTTATTCCATATAATGTACCACATTTAGTCATAAATTGTCATGCTTAGAGATTCTGTAATCTCTGTTAATTTACCACTTGAATCATTGAAGACAGTTCTTAGGAAAAATTGAAGAAATGTATCCATCTCAAGTCATTTCATATCTAAATTTCTCCTTTAGAGATAGTAAAATTTAAGGATTAATGGACTGAAAATTATTTTTAAAGAAAGCTTCCATTTATATTTCAACAGAAAAGTGCTTTAAAAACTCAAAATATAAGTTTCTGTCTTTCAGAGACAGATATTAAACAATTTAATGCCACTTTTAGTAGCAGAAAAGGCACCTCACTATATTTCTGCTGTGTATGTCACCAGTGCTCACTGGGAAGATGATCATTTGAAAACAGTATGACATCAAGCTGCTAGATCTTTGTTCATGGAAAATATCTGTAAAGAGCTATATTTTTAAGATGTAAGAGAATGTTTAAATTCAGAATGATGAAAGGCAGAAAAACAGAATAAAGCAAAGGAGCCAAGTTGTGGACATATAAAAATGAAAGACTGAGTTGAACTTAAATATTAAAAATAGGGGTATGTGGTAAAAGTTGAATATTAAACAAGTTCTAGTACTTGCATATATATAATTTCAAAAAGGAATGAAGGTAACAACAAATTGCTATCTAGAGCCAATTTCCAAATGAGAGCAAATTGCAATTCTACAGGACAATCTCCTAGGTTCTGTAGTTACTGTACTCAATTAACAAAATGAGTGGTTAGAGAACAGGACTTTTCTGCTATTTAATATAGACAATAAGGTGCTGCTGATATCACAGTGACAAATGGCTGACAGGGACAGTTTCAAGTTATTCAAAAAGGGTAAAGAGTGCTCTAACATAATCTTTTAGGGAGATAAATGGCTCCCATACAAGTAGACGTCACACTTCGAATACTGCATCAGCTTTGTAAAAGCACACGGGGTTTAAAAAGATTTGTTCAGATCAGTCTTCCCTAATCTTTTTTCCATTCAGTGCCACATGCAAGTTAAATGAAATGAGAAACTTGTCTTTGACATCATCCGTGACTCTTGTTTCAACATTCCTCTTTCTGTTTATGCCTAATTTCATGTTTCACTTAAAAAAAAAGAAATAAGAAAAGGAAAAATCGATGACCATAGATCTCATTCCACACTTCCCTGCTATTTTTTTTTATTTTGAGGTTTGTTTTTTTTATTTTTGCTTCTCTGCTATTTGAAATAAACATGAAATCTCCGTAAGAGGCTCTCAAGTTATTTAAAAGGAAAGTTTCTTTTCTAGAAAATTTCAGACTATTATATTCAGTAAAAATACTAAGACCTTATTAGTTCTCAATAGCAATTCTATACTTGTACCATTTCTTTGCAGATACAATTTGAGAAAATAGACAGATAACATGTCTTTGACAAGCTGGCATATTATAAGATCTCCTTTCATATTTTGAAAGAAATGCCTTTAAAACAGCACAGTGAGGCTATTCACTGTGTCTTTTAAATATAACTAAAATTTTGAAGTATCATTATTGAAGATGAATATAAATCACATTGAAAAATATTACAATTAGTGTTATAATTGATTTGTTATAAAATACTATCAGTGTGACATTGGGACTTAAAATGAACATGTAATTGATGATATTCAGCATATACACATATTTATGTTATGTTTCCTTGACTGTTTATGCACCTCAATAGCATGCTAATATATATTTCAAAAGGGACTTTCCCATGGAGTCATATTTACAATCTACAACTTCTGGATGCTACCTTCTACAGCATTCCTATATCAACTGTATTTCAACTAAATTTCCTTTAAGTGATTAATTAACTCTGAGATGCTCTTGAGTCAATTAGCCTCTCTCATTCTCTATTCATAGCTTTTCACTATAAAATATGAAATATTTTCATTTTCACTATGCTAGTTCTCACTAAAATTTCCTTACTTCCCCTTTAGCCTGGAGAATTCAGTTAGCATTTCTCCCAGAGAATCTTGTTTGGTTTTTTTCCCAACACCCACATCAATTTATCAACAATGCCTCTCTTGTATGCCTCCACGTCCCCTTGGGCACACATTACTCATAATGCTTAATATACTATATTGTGGCCATTTGTTCATATATCTGTTTCTCCTATTAGACAACAAGCTTCTTGAGATCTAGCACTGTTATTGCTTTGTATACATATCTTCTGGAATATTCCCTTTTGTATAAGCAACTTGCTTATTTTTTGGTAATTGTTATCAGTCAAGATCAGTCAGACAAATAATATACTTTGAAAGCAATGTATACAGTGAATAAATACATGTGTGTAAATGTGTCTTTGTATGTGTGTGCATACTGTGTGTGAGTCAGAGTATAATCTAGAATCTCAAAAATCTACCAAAGAAGTGTTTAGGGTAAAATGCCAATTTACCTGACTTATGCAAAATCACTACTAAAATTTTATAGCAAATACAAATATATAGAACATCTGACACCAACACAAGGAAGAAAAAGGAGCATGTACTCATGATTCCAGAATTGTTAAGAAACATTTTCTATTTTGTTGCAAAGCTGACAACATTAAGAAGGGTACCCAAGCCCAGCTCAAAATTTGACAAATACACGTAGCCTTGAGAGAAATAAGTAAAGTAAACCAACATGCAGCCAATCACACTAATCCCGAAGAGTAAAAGTGGCTTCTGAATAAGCATGGATTCTGGAAATTAGGAAGAACTCTATTTAAATCCATTTTTTTCCCTCCTGGAGATAAATAAGTGAAATCTGATGGCACTTTAGAAAAATAGTTCCAGCAAAAAGGCCATAAATAAAACCACAGGATAGGATATTAAGTAACATGGCTAGAAATAATGTTTGTTATTATGTTTAGCTGTTGTAAGGTCAACATCAAAGAGGAGGAAAATTTGATATCATGGCCCAAGCAACAGCAATGAAATACTTGTAGGTATTTTTTAATGGAAATATAGATGATTTTTTAAAGTTTTTATTTATTTTAAGAGAGAGTGTGAGCATGAGAGGGTTACAGAGAGAAGGAGACACAGAAACTAAAGCAGGCTGTACTCTCTGAGCTGTCAGTGAAGAGCCAGATTCGGGGCTCAAACCCACAAACCATGAGATCATGACTTGAGCTGAAGTCAGACGCTCAACTGCCTGAGCCACTCTGATGATCCTAGATGATTCTTTTTGACAATCATTCTGCTAAGAAAAAAATGGATATATAGAAAAAATATATATTGAATTATTATACATATGAAATTCTAGATCAGGTAAACAAATTGATAATGTTAGAAATTGGATCCAAGCTAACCTGGAGATCAGCTTGAAAAAAGGCCCAAAGTATCTGGAGGAAAATAGAAACATTTTATATCTTGAGTGCAATGTGGTTACATGGGTATATATTTTTTATAAGTAATTAGATTACAAACTTAAAATGTATACTTTTTGCCCCATTTAAATTCTGCTAATTTAATAATTAATAATGCTAATATTTAAAGGTTGATTTTAAATCTTTTAAAATATTTTACAACAAAAATAGAATTCTTAAACACAATTTGAGTAAAAAACTAAAGCCTCTACAATGAAAAATAAAAATATCGTCAACAGAAATTAAGAAAAACTTAATGTATAGATATATCACCTTTATGGATTGGCTTCCTGAGTGGAAACTGACAGTTTAGTCTAACAGTTTCATGGCAATTAAAAGACATAGCTATCTCTGACTGACTTATTTCACTTAGCATAATACTATCTGGCTCTACCCATGTCACTGCAAATGGCAATATTTCATTCTTCTAATGGCTAAGTAATATTCCATTGTATAAATACACCGCCTCTTCCTTATCCATTTATCAGTCAATAGACACTTGAGCTGTTTCCCTGATTTGGCTATTAAAGATATGCTGCTATAAATATTGGAGTGCATGGATCCCTTTGAATTAGAAGTTTTGTATTCTTTGGATAAATATCTAGTAGTGCAATTGCTGGATCATAGAACAGCTCCATCTTTAACTTTTTGGGGAACCTCCATACTGTTTTCCAGAGCAGCTGCACCGGTTTGCATTCTCACCAACAGCACAAGAGGACTCCTCTTTTTCCACATCCTCACCAAACCTATTCCTTGAGTGGTTAATTTTAGCCATTCTGACTGATGTGAGGTGGTATCTCATTGTAGTTTTGATTTGTATTTCCCTGATGATGAGAGATACTGAGAATCTCTTCATGTGTCTATTGGCCATTTGTATGTATTTTTTGGAAAAATGTCTATCCATGGTTTCTGCCCATCTTTAAAAAAAAGTTTATTTATTTTGAGAAAGAGACAAAAAGTACAAGTAGGGGAGGGAGAGAGAGAATCCAAAGCAGTCTCTGCAGTATTAGCACAGACCCCAATGTGGGGCTCGAACTCATGAAATGAGTTCATGACCTGAGCCGAAACCAAGAGTTGGATGCTTAACCATCTGAGCTACCCAGATGCCTCTCTTCTGCACATTTTTAAATTGGATTTTTAATTTTGAGGGTGTTGATTTCACTCATATGTGGAATTTAAGAAATTAAACAAGTAAGGGAAGGGGGGAAAAGAGAGAGGCAAACCAAGGAACAGACTCTTCACTATTGAGAACAAAATTATATGTTACAAGGGGGGGAAGTAGGTTGGAGGATGGGCTTAATAGGTCATTGGGATAAAGAAATGCACTTGTGATGAGTATCGGATGTTGTATGTAAGTGTTTAATCACTATATTGTACACCTGAAACTAATACTGCACTGTATTTTAACTAACTGGAATTTAAATAAAAACTTTAAAAAAAAAAGACATAGCTGGACAAAAATCTTAAAAGATAAAAACAAATTTGTAGAGTTAACACAACTTTATCTTAAAACTTACTATATAAGATTACCCTAATCAGAGAGTGTGATATTTGTGTGAGAGTAGGTAAATAGATGAAAATAACAAAATAAGGAATTCAGAAAGAGAATAATACAAACAGACTGACTTTTGCTAAAGGTTACAAGGTAATTCAGTTAGGAAAAGAAAATATTTTTATCAAACGATGCAGAGCAACTGTATGGACATTTAGAAACAACAAACAAATTAAATTTCTGCCTCATGCCAGACGCAGTTAATAAAGATGGATCATAGACCTTTATGTAAAGAGTGAAACTTTAAAAAATCCAGAAGACATGGGGAAATATTGTCTTGTCCTGAGACTAGGCATAGTCCACTTAAAAAAATTGATGATAGGGGCGCCTGGGTGGCTTAGTCGGTTAAGCGTCCGACTTTTGCTTAGGTCATGATCTCTCGGTTGGTGGGTTTGAGCCCCGCCTCGGGCTCTGTGCTGACTGCCAGCTCAGAGCCTGGAGCCTGTTTCAGAGTCTGTATCTCCCTCTCTCTCTGACCCTCCCCTGCTCACGCTGTCTCTCTCTCTCTCCTAAAAATAAATTAAAAAATAATAAAAAAATTGATGATAGAAGAGAATATATATGACTTCATTCAAACAAACAAAAAAAGATGTTCACTAAAGCACTCTTTACACAATGAAAAAACAAGCCCAAAGCAAACCCATTAGAAGAAAACTACAAACCAGTATCTCTCATGAACATAGATACAAAAATCTTCAACAAAAGATTACCAAACTAAATTCAACAATGTCTAAGAATAATTATACACTACCACCAACTGGGGTTTATCCCAGGTGGGTACAACTAGTTCAACATTAATTATTTAGAGTAATCCATCACATCAAAAGGCTAAAAAAGAGAAATCACATGACTATACCAATAGAGTAAAACATAATGCCACTAGATTAGTAATTTTTTAAAAATGACATTCTGACTAGATATTAAAAACATGCCATTCAATTCTTTGGCCAAAAAGAAATAACTAAGTATATTTCAAAATTTTTGGAACAGAATGATGCTGAAAACACATGAGTTTCTATGAATCTATGCAATATAGGTAAAGCCATTATCGTAGAATAGGTTACAACATTAAATGTTTAGATCATTAAATATTTTTTAATTGAAAGATACACAACATTTTTAAAAACTTAAGAAATACATGTGAAAAAATTGATGAATAAAAAGTAAAATAAAAAATAATGCATTGTAAAACAGAAAAAAAACCCAAAACAAGTGTTGGTAAGAATTAATAAAGATTAGAAAGTTAAATATAAAAATTCAATCTCTAAAAACAGAATTTTTAAAAAACAACAAAATAAACTACCATGTAATATGCTGGAAAAAAAAACAGAAAAAGAAGTAACAGAAACACAAATCAGAACTAGGAAAAGGGAAAATAAGTGTAAAACAAGAATATGTGTGTGTATGTATACTGTTCTTTTCCCACCAGCATATAAATACAATTTTAAATAAACTTTTTTTTAATGTTTTATTTATTTTTGAGAGAGAGGTAGAGACAGCGTGAGCAAGGGAGGGTCAGAGAGAGAGGGAAACACAGACTCTGAAGCAGGCTCCAAGCTTTGAGTTGGCTGTCAGCACATAGCCTGACAAGGGGCTCAAACCCACTGAACCGTGAGATCATGACTTGAGCTGAAGCCGGACGCTTAACCATCTGTGCCACACAGGAGCCCCTTAAATAAACTTTTAACGTATATTCTGAAATGCACAAATCATTCATATTCAACTTGATGAAGTGAGCATACCATTAACCATCATCTAGGCCAAGAAGTGGACTATAGGCACCACAGCAATAGCCCTTTTCAGGGACCATTTTCAACACCACCCCCATTTCCTAAAGGTAAGCACTATTCTGACTTCTAACATTTTTTATTTTATATACTTTAAGTTTTTAATGTTAATTCATTTTTGAGAGAGAGAGCAGTGAAAGGGTAAGAGAGAGGGAGACACAGATTAGGAAGCAGGCTCCAGGCTCCAAACTATCAGCACAGAGCCCGATGTGGAGTTGAAGTCAGATGCATAACCAACTGAACCACCCAGGCACTCCAATATACATTCTTTAGGTGAACACAAAATAGTTACCAGTCCAATTTCTTCAGCTATGTGGGTTCCTCTTACAACATACCATCCCTGTACTAAGTAGTTATCAGTCCTCAGATTTTTGACTTCCCCAACTACTCTGTACTTAAATAAAACACCACACCACAGATTAGGGATCTGTCATCTTGAAGATTCATCAAGTGGATCAGAAGACAAATCATCAGACCCAAAATGAGCTTAATCCATATAGGTGAGGAGTTGGCCAATGGAAGCACAAAGGACAGGAGATTGAAGGAAGCTGCCATATAAACATGCTTTCTTAGTTCCATGCACTACCCTGAGACAAAGATTTTCTCTGAAACTTCATCACAATATTCCTACCTGCAATGTGGAAGAGTTCATCCAGGAAGTTATTTCCAAATGATTATGAAGAAGTAGCTGGCATGGTAAATCATTACCTTACCATGCTTTATATTGTCTCTATTTTATTTTCCTTTTTCTTCACTCTTGCACTTGGGTGTTTACACCTCTCAAACAAAGTAGTACATCTTTATCACTGCCTTGTGTTCTATAGCACACAGACTAAAACAATAAATATATTTTTGGTGCATATAAGTTTTTGTTTCTATTGGATATATCTATGATGGAACCAGCCACTTCATAGTACACATACATGTTAAATTGTAGGAAGTAATGCCAAATTGTGTCTCAAAGTAGTTGTGCTACTTTTTAAAGTGTATTTCATTACCAGCAGTAGTCATTAAAGATTATGCAAATACATTTAAATATTTAATATACATACTTTTCTAGAAAAATAAAAGTTTATCAAAATTGATCTCAATAGAGACAGAAAATTTATTTTTTTTCTGACAGAGTGAGAGAGAGAGAGCGAGAACGAGCACAATCAAGCAAAAGGGGAATGGGGCAGAGGAAAGAAAGGTAGAGAATCCCAAGCAGGCTCCATGTTTAGAGCAAAGTCCAATACAGGGCTCAATCTCCTGACCTGGGCTGAAATGAATCGAGTTGGATGCTTAACCAACTGAGCCACCTAGGTGCACCAAGACAGAAAATTTCAATAGACCAAATTATAAATAAGAAATTAAAAAACAATTGAGGTGATTACCAAAGGTAAAGGAAAATTGTTCCCATGAAAATAAAATGGTTTGAGGGGCACCTGGGTGGCTCAGTCGGTTAAGAGTCCAGCTTCAGCTCAGGTCATGATCTCGCGGTTCATGGGTTCAAGCACCTCATCAGGCTCTGTGCTGATAGCTAGCTCAGAGCCTGGAGCCTGTTTCAGATTCTGTGTCTCCCTCTCTCTCTGACCTGCCCCTGCTCATGCTCTCTCTCTCTCAGAAATAAATAAAACATTAAAAACATTTAAAAAAAGAAAATAACATGGTTTGTGGAGGTGATTTCTAACAAACTGACAAAATGCAAGTAAGTCCAACGATAACCAAAATATATCAGAAAATAGCAAAAACAATTTACATTATTTTGTGATATTATTTCACAATCATGCCATTTATGATAGTCGTTTATGAATATCGATGTAAGATCCTGAGGTATAACTTGTAGCAATAGAATCCAACAGTATGACCAAGTGTAATTTATTCCAGAAATGCACCAATCAGGAAATCAGTTAGTACCATTTAGCATTAGATATTTTATAGAAGACTGTTTTAATTCCCTTGTTGTTTCTTTCACTATATTTTGTTTAAAAATGAATTTTAGTTGTTTCCCTTAGGTTTACAATTAACATCTTAATTTATAATAATCTAATTCAGATTGATAGTAATTGAATTTCAATTTTATACAAGAATATAACTCCTTTTCTTCTCTCCTCCTTTGTGCTAATTAGCACACAAATTACATTTGTATACATTGTATGCTTATCCACACAGATATATAATTATTACTTTTGCAGTTGTCTTTTAAATCAAATAGAAGTTAAAAATTACAAGCAAAATACACATTTACATTAACTTTTCTATTTTCCTATTTTGTTACCTATCTTGGTGCTTTTTATTTTTTTCTGTGGGTTCCTATCACCATGTTAGTGTCTTTTTTATTTCTTTTAGAGCTCCCTTTAGTATTTCTTATATGGCAAGTTTTATAGCAATTATTCTTTCAGTTTTTAGCTTAGAATGCTCAATTTCTCTTTCATTTTTGAAAGATAGTTTTGCTGGATTTAGAAATTTTGGTTGATAGTCTTTTTCTTACTATCTCTGTCCTCTATGGTTTCTGATGAGAGATCAGCTGTTAATCTTATTGAGAATACCTTGTATGCAATGATTCACTTCTTTCAAAGATTTGAAGATTCTCTCTGACTTTATCTTTAGACAGTTTTATTATAGTGTGTCTAGGAAAGGATCTCAGTGACTTTATACTACTTGGGCTTCAATGAGCTTCTGGGATGTGCAAGCTGTTTTTTTTTAAGTTGGGAAGTTTTCAGCCATTATTTATTCTAACATTCTTTTTTTCCATTCCTCCATCTCCTTTCTGGAACTAATATTATCCATGTGTTGGTATGCTTGATGGTATCCCAGAGGTCTCTCAGGTTCTGCTAATTTTTATTCATTCTTTTTCTACTTTCTGTTCATTAAACTAGATAATATCAATTGACATATCTTCAAGTTTTATGGATTGCTTAAATTTGCTGTTAAGACTAGTGAATTTTCATTTTAAGTACTGTACTTTTCAACTACAGAATTATTATATGGTTTGTTTAAAAAATCTTTTCATTGATATTCTCTATTTGATTGGACATTGTCCTCATAATTTTATTTAGCTTGTTAGACATAAATAACATAGGTTCATTTAGTATATGTATGTTTAAAAATAGCTGATTTAAAATCTGTTTCTAGTAAGTCTGATGTATGGACTTCCTCGGGGACAATTTCTAGCAATTATTTTTCCTGTGTAAGGAACATACTTTATTGTTTCTTGAATGTTTTATGCTTTTTTGTTGTTGTTGAAAACCAGACCTTTTAAATAATATGCTCTGGCAACTCTGGATATCACATTCTTCCCCTTTCCCAGGGCTTTTTGTTCATGGTAATCTTTGTTGTTTGTTCATTGCATGACTTTTCCAAACTAATTCTATAAAGTCATGTTCTTGGTCATAAATGGTTCCTGAAGTCTCTTCTTGGTTAGTTCAGTAATTAGCTAGTGATTAGACAGAGATCTTAAATTCCTGGAAAAAAATAGGTCTCTCAGTCTTTGCTAAGGGGCTGTGGTGCATATGAAATACACCTTTAACATTCAGGCAAGCAGAGTTTTGACAACTTTGCTTTAGGTTTCATTTTCAACTTAAACATAGCCTGAGGGTTAGCCAAAGGAAAGAGCTTAGGGGTTTCTCACATCATTCTAGAGCATGTGCACAGGGTTGGGTATCCACATAGTCCTACCAATGTATGTATCTTTCTAAATTCCCAGGAATATGAATTTTTCAAACCCTCTGTAGATGTATCATTCTCCAGCTCTTTCCTTGAAGCATTTGTTTACCTTTTCATTTGCCCAGCTATTATTCATCACTTCCAGCAGCCATAGAGTTAATCAATTGACTCCAATTGTTTTTTAACAAAAGCCCCCAGGAAAAAGGCTTTCCATTCCAGGTGAGCTCCTTAAAGAAGACATACAAGTAAGGTGTTCCAGGGAACCACCAGACAGTTCAAATAATGCTATTTCTCTGGAAATGATACTTTAAAGGAGGTCCAACCCTTCTGGTCCCTTTATTGACTGCTAGACTGCTGCTTTACACCATGATTTCAGGCCACTGATTTTCAAGGCTACTGTAGAGCTGGAATGGGGGGTGGGAAAGGAGCAAGTTAAATCTTCACTGAGATTTCACCAGTTTTCTTGAATGAATGCTTGCAAGATCATTATAATCCCTTGGTTAATTCCTGGAGTTCTAAAAAAGTTGATTCTGTCAGTTTTCTCATTGTTTTTATGGACAAGAAAGGTTTTGGAAGTCCTTTCTCTTTTATTTTTGCTAATGTCCTTACCATTTGTATTAGTTTTCTAGGCAGCCACATAAAGTATTATCAGCTGGGTGACATAAACAATAGAAATGCATTGTCTCATAGTTCTGGAAACTAGAAGTACAAAATCAAGGTATAAGCAGGAAAGATTTCTTCTGAGGTCTGTGAGGGTAATGTTTTTGAGTACTCCTTAGCTTATAGATAGCCATCTTCATGTTCAGATAACAAGCTTTATGTATGTGTATCTGTCTCCAAATTTCTCCTTTTTATAAGTACACAAGCATACTGGTTAAGGGCTCATCCTAATGACCTCATTTTAAGTTGATAATTCCTGATAACCATCTCCAAACAAGGTCATATTCTAGGGTAGTAGGGGTTAGGACTTCAATATATACATTTGGAGGGACATAATTCAACTTATAATGCTGTCTTAATAAATTTATGTAGAAAAGTCATAGGACTAACTCCCCATAGATTCAGAAAACTCATGCTGTAAAATGCAAAGCACATTTATATTAAAAGCACTCAGTGAATTAGAATTTTGTAAGTAATTATTTAACATGGTATTCTTATTTATGTAAGAATGTATTTTTATGCATTCTTCACTCTCAAAATTTACACCTTAATGGAAAGACATTAAGGGCTTTCCTGCTATTTTCAGGGAAAAAATAAGATGATTGTTGTCATCACTGCTATTTTATAAAGACTTTCTTCTAATAAAGACTATTTTTATAAAGACTAGGAGTTTAGACAATGCAATTAGACAACAGAGAGGGCTAGATGAATAATAGTTGGAAAAAGATGTTTGGTTATGAGTTATTGTATATTTGGATAATTCCAAAGAATCAATGTGAAAAAAAAGTTTCTATAAAGAACATGAGAACATTTTTAGACTATAAAACTGACACAAGAATCCATGATCTCAAAGATTCTCCTTCCAAGTATGACCGAGTAGCCTGCAAAAAATCAATACTTCTGCCAAAACAAGTGAAAAATCCAGAAAAAAGTACTGAAAATACATTTGCTGCTGAGGCAATCAATAATAAGCATTCCTAATCCTCGAGATTTTGGCAAATCTTGAGGGCAGAATCAACAGGTTGATGTATTTATTTCTTTGCTACTCTCTTCACATAAATACCAATCCTAAAGTTTATAATGTTGGTCTCTCTTCCCCACAACACTGTCAAACTGTCTCTGTATCTTCATACTTGCCTCCTGCCTGGCCATGAATTGAATGTTCTGTATCTTGCCTCATTATTATAATTGTCAAATTATCTGGAGAATAAAAGTGACTGTAGAAATTTGTTTCATTTCTCTGATCCTTTTCCTCTTCAAAGTGTTTAATGAAAATAATTTTCCACCTAAAATTTCATATCCAGGCGAATTTTTCATCTCTGGTTAAGATAGGATAAATGTATTTTTCAGGTATGTAAATACTTAATGGTTTAATTCCTATTTAACTTTTATTAAAATTTTATATAAGGATGTGCCCTCATTTAGATTTGGAACCAAAAAACCAGTGGATCCAACTTTGGAAGAATGTAAAAGAAAAGTCCCAGTTTAGTAGCTGTGTAAGGGAAATAAAAACCCTACACTTATTCCACTTCGGGGAACAAGTTAAGAAAGATCCAGCAAGAAAGATTTTTGGAAAAGTAATGATTTTCTGTAAAATAGTGGATATAAGGAAGAGATAGTAAAAAGGATAAATTAGATAAAGAAACAATTTAAAAAATGAAAAGCTACAAATGTTTAGTAAAAACTAAAAGTTATAAAAGGGAACATGGTCCATATATGAAGCAAACATTTAAAATTAGAATGGAAATGTGTATATTCAAGGAAAATGACAAATTAATATCTAGTTATAAAAAGATAATGTTTTAAGAATATTGTGAAGAAGCCTTACCTTTCTCAACATGAAAAAATAGTATTTTTCCTAAAATGCACTTCTACTCTATATACTACTCTATATATTTTTTATCTAAAACACTAAGGTCTGATAATTAGTTCAACAAATATGTTGAATTAATATAGACTTCTCCAGATCCTTGTTGTTTCTGTGCATAAAATTATACAGCATTTTATATTACCATATAGCAAGCTTTTGTTTTATTGTGTAAATATTTCAAGAACTTGTTTATAATTTCATTTTACCATTAATTAAGAATATGAGGTATATGTAACATATAAAGATAAGCATTTTAGAAAGTATCGTATCATATTTTACAGCTTCTGTAACAGGATATAATAAATAATTGTCTTTTATTGTTGGAATACCAAAAAAGTTATCAATTTATTCATCTGTTTGAAAATATATAATAATGTGGCACTAAGTGGTCTCACTGGCATTGCTTCAGTGATAGTTTCTGTAATAAAGTTTTTGGAAAGCTTAAAAGTATGCATGTTTTGTAATAGAAATGCCTTATAAGAAGTAATTCTTATTAGGTATACTCTTTGTTCATAAAGTTCTTGCTTTCCTTGGAGATTCTGTTATGGCTACTGACTTAAGATGTTTCCTGAGCACTCTGATATGTTTTCTTATGGCATAAAATTCACAATAAAAATACATGTTGCAATAATAGCATGTAGCAAGACATTTTTGCGAGGCAGTGTGAACAGTGTGAACAATTTCTAAATGCCATTATGTGATTAAGCAGTGAGGCACAACAGGTTATGTTACATTGTGAAGCTCTATAATAGGTATTGAAATTGCCTTTCAACATCACACTTGGGAGTGTCTCTGAGATTTGTACATGACAATTTCACAGGGTTATTAAAAAAAAGAATAAATGAAGTCATTAAAAAACATTTTTCTTAGGTAAATTTAAACACTTTCCATCACCCAGTGTGCAGTCATTAAAGTCTAATGCTTTTCCCTGAGAAAATATTTCATAAAGATTTTTCAGCTTCTTTTTTTACTGGTAACTCAAAATTTGTTAAATTTGACTTATTTAAATTTGGTTCTTTTCATGAGAAATAATGGAGGCAATTACCTTCAACTCAATTTCGAAGGTGACAGTTTATCAATCATAGTAATAAGTGCTTGGGTTTCTTCATAATACATTTGACTCTCTGACTTTTCTTTCTTTCTCCAACTCTCAGATTTCCTCTGATACTTTGTGGAATCTTCTTTTCTTTCTCAGGTGAGAGTCAAAATGTCCTCCCCAGTGAAAAACTGTGGAAGTTTAGGAAACAGAAAAATATTCATAAGATAAGAGAGTCTAACTGTACATAAATGGAGGATGTCACCGCTCCCACATATTATATATAAGAGCAGCAGAATCAAATATTTTAACTTACTCTTTTGCTATACAAAGTGACTTATAAGGTTATTGCTTATTTATTAAATGGCAAGAGGCCATGTCCATATTCATAAAGTGTTTTATGAATCACCTAAAAGTCAGGGCAACAAAAACTTTTGACCTCTCAGTTCAGCTAAATTTTGAGTGCCCTGGTTTAGTATTTGTCCCTGCTGAAAATGGTGCTGGGACAAGTGTATTCAAGGGCAGATAGATTATTTAAATGTGTAAGGGGCACTGGCAGGGGAGAGAGATGTAAAACTGACAAGGAAATTCAGCTATTAAAGTATGCACTCTCAAGTCAGCTACTACAGTTGTTGAATGGAGCTTAAATTGGTGAAACTCTGGGAAGTACTTCAAACCACACAATATAGAACTATCCCTACCCAAGGGTAAGGCAGCTGGAGATTAATACAGTAACTCTAGTCATTTGGTGATGCTACTGGGGTAAGGAAGTAGATATTAATGCTACAGCACTTCTAGACTCTCAAGTGCACATAAGCAGAGTGAACTTCCATAGTTCAAGACACAAGCACTGAGGCACACAGAAGCAGACAGTGGCAGTTGGAAGTTGGGTGGAGCATATGGGAAAGTCCAAAGAATGGGAATGGACACTACCAGTATGTATTAGATCTGCAAAGCATCACAACATTTCTGCTAACTACATTACGTTTCCAGGTTTTCTGTTCTTTACAATTTGATAATCATATTTTCCACAGTTTCAGCTGAGAAACTGAAAAATATTTATCAGTATAAGACAGCATTTAGATCTCCGTGTAGACAGAATAGATATACTTGTTAATCTTCTTTTTTCACTGTTGATTATCACCTTTGTGTTTTCCAACAGATCTTTGGAAGACCTCATCAAATTGTGGGGTCAGCTCCCATTAAATTCAATCACATCCTGATGTCTTTCCTGAGCTTGAATCATTCATCCAACTATCTTTTGTAGATTTCATTTTAATTCATAGTGGTTTAAGAAAATACCAGCTAACATGGGTAATGTTGTGCTAAGTACTGTATTAACCAATAGGCTTTGATTCTTCACAAGCTTATAAGTAGATACTGTTAACTATTACAACTTAGCACAGCAGGAAATAGGCTTGGAGAGTTTAATTAGCTTGTTCAAAATGAGGTAATGTGTGGTGGAGTGTGGAGTGGAATCAGGCATTCTGATTCTAAAGCCCCTGTATCAGTTAAAGTTTAACAAGGGAAATAGAATCAATAGATGATGTATAAGAGATTTATTGCAAGTAATTGGCTTTATGCAATTGCAGGGACTAGCTAGGCAAGTATGAAATCTGTTTGGCAGACTATCAGGAAGAGCAAGGTATAATTCTTGGGCAGGAGCTTTAGCTTCTGTCCACCATTGAGGTCTATATTTACTATCAATGGCAAGATGATGGATTTAAATGAGCACATGTTGGTAAAATCGATTCAATTTTATATTGAATATATAATTGATTCAATGATTTTTTTTTTACAAATAGCTTATTGTCAAATTTCATTGAATCATTTATATATTCATAGATTTATTTATTGATTATCTATTGATTGAGTGTTGTAAAACAGGTACAAGAGATATTGAAATAAACATGAGATGAATTTTCCCATAAAAAGGTCAATGCTAGTTTTATATCATCTAACTAAGGAATCTAGTAACGTTATTGCAAGGCAGTTTATATTATTTATTTTTTTTAAATATATTTTTAAAGTTCGTTTATTTTGAGAGAGAGAGAGATTGAAAACCCGTGGGAGAGGGGGTAGGGAGAGATGGAGACAGAGTTTAAGAAGCAGGCTCTGCGCTGACAGCAGAAAGCTGGATGCAGGGCTCGAATTCACGAACTGTGAGATCATGATCTAAGGTGAAGTCTGACACTTAGCCAACTGAGCCACCCAGGTGCCCCATGCAGGGTAGTTTTTTAATCTAGTATATTTACTGAAAAATATGACAAGTTAAAAAAGAAAATTTAAGATTGATATCTAGAAATATTTGTTTATATGGTAATATAAAAGGAAAATGACTGGTCAAACTGAACAGACTTGAGATAGGAATTTTTATTTTATAAAATAATAACTAGTTAAAAACTTGAAAGTGTGAATGTTATAACATGACACTATTATAATAAATTTTGCGCACAAAAAATCCTAGAATATTTTTAAAAAATTATTGCTTATTTTATTACTTTTGAGAGAGAGACAACGTGTGAGTGGGGAAAGAGCAGAAAGAGAGGGAGATACAGAATCTGAAGCAGGCTCCAGGCTCTGGGCTGTCAGTACAGAGCCTGATGTGGGGCCCAAATCCACAAGCTGTGAGATCGTGACCTGAGTTTAAGTCAGACACTCAACTGACTAAGCCACCCAGGCATCCTAAATCCCAGAATATTTTAAAGTACAAAGCAATTTGCCAGTTCATATTTAAAACAAAAATCCTAACAAAGTCAGTATGTATTTAAAACATAAATCCTATCAAAGTAAAGATAAGAATTGCCAAAGTGTTCCTTCTTGGATAATAAATGGTTTAATAGTTTTAATTATGAAATTCATGGTGATCAAATGGTTAATGTCTATAAATTGTGTATTTTCAGCACAACTCATCTCATTTTGTTGGCTAGAACTACAAACAGAACTAACAGGTTGATAGTGTGGCAGAATGAACCAAGGAACTGATTCTGTGCAGTGTCTTGTTCCCAGTTTGGTATATTAAATGAACAACTAAAACCTCAAAAAGATCAGGGATTCAATGGTGCTAAACATTATACTTATTAAGCATTTTGCTATTTTGAACTAACAGTAAAAGGAAAACAATTGAAGTTGTTTTATTCACTTAAATGAAAATGTGCTTTTCCCATATTTCATTTCCAGAACAAAAAGAACAAACTTCAAAAATTAGAAATAAAGAAGTTACTCGGATAAAGATTGCCTATATCCTAAATAGGGCCTATCATCTGCTACCTATTTTTTTCTCTCAGAATCTTAGTAGCATTTAAAAAAAACCCAAACATACCTTGGCACTCTGATACCAATTTTATTTTTCATTAAAAAAAAAAAAAGCATTCTATGAGAATTCAGAGGATACACACAAGTATAGGATACACATATGCTACACACAGAATTCTACTCTAGGTAATTGATTGACCTCTCTACCTCTTCCAACAAAGAAAGAGTATATATATATTTTTTCAAAATTTAGTTGTTTTGCAGTGATAAGATACTTGAGAAAATAGAATCTTCCATACAATTGGTGCAGAACATATATTTAGGTCTTGATCTCTGTGAATATTTTATCTATATAAAATTAAATTAATTAAAAATTATTAGAACAAAATAGAACAAACCTATCATAAATATTTACTATGACTGATACTGAGAAACTAGCAACTATTTTAGGAATCACAAATTAAATTGCTTCAAAGACTAGATGCATTTATTGGGCATTAGAAAACTCAAGAACAGGAACCAATATATTAAAGTTAACACTCCTGACACCATGACCACAGAGGAGAAGTAGAATAGAAATAAGCAAATGAACTTTTGGCTAATACTAATTTTGTAGAATATAAAACTTACAGGGACTTTAAAGATTTTAAATATTATAGGGTATACTCTTTTTTGTTTATTTTGAGAAAGAAGGGGAGAAAGCAAGTGGAGGAGGGGCATAGAGAGAGAGGGAGACAGAAAATCCCACACAGGCTCCATGTAATGAGTGCAGAGCTGGGTGCAGGGCTCAGTATCACAAACCATGAGATCATCACCTGAGCTGAAATCAAGAGTCAGATGCTTAACTGACTGAGTCACCCAGACACCCCACATATAATATGTATTTTTATTTGACTCTTTTCTGAATGACATTGTTTTAACTACTTGAAATATGATTTTAATTGTTTTAATTAAAACTAAGTTTTTAAAAACATAAAGTAGTATTCTCATTTTATGTATGGCCTTTTCAGTTGTTCCATTGTCTCTTGTCAAAGCATTCATTATGTGATTGGTTGAATTGTCATGTATTCTTTGATAGTTCTGAATTTACTTTAGAACTAAAGCTAAAAAACTTTCAGAAGAAAACAGGTAATGCCACGATAATTCGCTCAATTACTTATATCCAGCATTGCAAATGATGGCCTTTTATAGAAAGAGATTTCAGGACCCTGGCTTAACTAATCTTTGACTTTCTCTTTCATTCATTGTTTATGTTTAGTCAATTCCATTAAAATTTACAGTTATATAACTCACACATCCTGCCAAATTTGTTTTTCTTCTACCCCTACCACCACATTGTTCCCTAATTTCTCCCCCTGATTGCTGTAAAGTTTCTTAAATGGTCTTTTGGCTTCTATCCATTCTTTCCGATTCTTGATACCAGCTACTGCACTAACATTTCTAAATGCAAACAAGATTATAACTGTTTAGAATCATTCATTGCCTTTCCTCTGCTAAATTATTTTATTTTCGATTGTTAAATTATATGGCTCTTAGTACGGCACTTAAGAGCTTTCACAAACTGGCCTCTGACAGTCTCAGCTTCCCACCTCACTAATTTCCACCTAATCTCTGCATATTCTGTCCTTATAGAACTGCTTTGTTGGTCAATGTTCCATGAGACATAATTTTCTTGACTTTTCACATGATGCTTCTTTTGCCTGTAATACAGAAAATGGCAAAGACATAAACTGAGAAAGACAAAGCTAAAAATAGGAATGAAAGATGCCCAAATTTACCTAGAAGACTGGACTACGAAAATAATAAGAAAAAATAAAATTATATTAATCACAAGACAAAAAAAAATTAGAAAGATAACACTGGACGAAAGATGAACATAATAATGTTATGCTTTGTTACTAGCTCATTTTT
The DNA here is from genome assembly GCF_003009895.1 of Hyaena hyaena. Taxonomy (NCBI): domain Eukaryota; kingdom Metazoa; phylum Chordata; class Mammalia; order Carnivora; family Hyaenidae; genus Hyaena; species Hyaena hyaena. The sequence continues at coordinate 161,322 of NW_024082453.1, forward strand.
AGAATTAGTGAGTGTTGGGAGCCATTCTGAACTCACTAGTTGAGAATACTCTTTGTGAGGTTAAAACAGGTTTGCAAGGTCTCCTGCCGTCAGATGATGACCGATATCTACCCCCACTTGTTTCTGCTTGAGCACCAACCCCAAAGTACCTTGTTGATTGGTATCAGGAGTGACTTATTCTGGCCCTGATATGACTGTACCTTGTGAAGGAACTTATTGTAGGAATTTCTTCTTTTGTGATTATGGGAGCAGACATTGTGTTTCCTGAGGAGCCTGTTTTTCTTATACTTCCCCTTAGGCAAACAGCCTATTGACCCCTGCTCACAAAGAACTAACTTTTGCCTTGGCTATGCTAAAAAAAACATTGTCTTGTTTGTATTTGAATGCTAAAGATACCTTCCTTCCCCATATGATAAGCATCTAAATCACCTACATCATTCCCTATTGGTAAAGGTTATGCATAAGTCTTCTACAAATCTATGTTCTGGGAGATTTTTACATATCAAAGAAATTTATCATCAAAGATCATTGTCTAAGGCAAATTCCACTTCTGTGCTGTACCCCATACACTTAACCATAAATAAAGCTGAGACTCAGTCAGTGCAGAGATGCCTGCCTGATGATCAGGAAGAATCTCGGGGCTCTCTCACTCTCTCGCCGACACCATCCATCCTTGAGGCACCCCTGGACCAGCTGGAGTGGGACTCTGGCAAGTGAGATCCAATAAGATCCTCATCTCAAGAAAAATCCACTTTCGAAAGAGAATTGAGGAGACAAAAAATAATTATTGGCCATTTGTATACTGCTTGTGTATTAACATTCAATGTTTAATGTATTTCTTTGAATTTAGGCTTTCTAATATTTTTGACAAAAAAATGGAAGATAGAAGAAAATAGTGTATATTTAATAGGAGGATCTAAGATGGTGGAGTAGTAGGAGAATGATTGGCTTGCCTCCTTCTTCAAGCACAGTTGGATAATTATCAAATCATTCTGAATATCCAAGAAACCAGTAAGAGGACTGACAGAACAAAGTGCACAACTAGAGGGAGAGAAGAGGCCACATTGTGGAAGGTAGGTAGGAGGCGCAGAGATGTGATTTGGGGGAGAAATGAATTGTTGGTGCTATAGACAGGAGAGAGCCCTGGTCACAGAGAGAGAGAGAGAGAGAGAAAGAGAGAGAGGAGAGGAGAGAATAAGAGACCACACAAGGAAAACACTTTCCCAAAGACATTGACATTGAAAATAAAAGGTGCTGATTTTCATTAGATTTTACAACCAGTGGGGCTCAAAGTTTGGAGTTTTAGAGTCTGCAGCATAGCAGATAGCTGAGGGGCAGATGGCACAATCTAAAGCTCTCTTGGGATGCACTGGGAGAGACAGATTCCCCTTACTGGAGCACATCTGGGAAGATGGCCTACTGGGTACAAAATAGCTGGCAGGCACCATTGACACCCACCCCCACCCCTCAGCATAGGCACAGAGAATCCTGCTGAGGGGTGGCTAGCCTAGACACTGGTTCTTTGCTCTGCTTTACTTCAAATTCCATGCCCCTGTGCTCTGGTGTGACTGCCCTTTTGGGACAAACCTGCATCAATCCCCGTGTGGCTAAATGGTCCCCCAGAGGACCATTGTGGGTCTACATTATGCCAAGTCCCTAAAATTTGGAGTTTTAAAACTCAGTCTGCCTTCCTGAGATAGACCTCAAGGCGCACTGTGCTGCCTGGTAGGCAGATGGCTCAGATACAGACAGGGTGAAGACAGCAATATGAAGGACACCTGGGACACATGAGGGGAAATTGTTTGCTCCTCTGTGAGTGTATCCCAGACAGCATGGGGCACAAACTCCACTCTTTGGGCATTAGGGTGCTGGCTGGCACCATTTTTCTCTCCAACCCTCAGCGTAAACTAATTTCAGTAAGCAACACAATGCCAACACTTGTGGCCTAGACTGCTCACACCAAACCCACCCCCTACATTCATGCTGGTGCTGCTTTTCTCAGGCAAATGTGTGTGAGACCCAGCACAGAGTGCTCCTTTCTCTGAAGGCAAGTACAAACCTCCCACATGCACATCAACTGACCATAGAGTTCTGCAAAGCTTCAGCTCTAGTGGAAATAGGATCTTTCAATAAGTAAACCAGAGCACACCTAGTTAAAACTCACCATACTCTGGCCAAGGTCCAAACACTCCCCACTGCAGGCAAGGGGAAACTCTGCAAAAGATTGACCTGAGGTAAAGAGCCGCCAATACACAGCCACAGAGTGTACATGACATATACCAGAGACAGTTCCTGAACTCCCAGGCCCTGGACAGTATATGACTTCTTCTTCATAAAGCCATTACTCCCAGGAACAGGAAACATAACAAGTTTTCAAAACACACAGAAGAATGAGACCTAGAAGAAATGCCAAGATGGGAGAATTTATCCCAAAACTAAAAACAAAAATAGGTCACAGCCAGAGATGTAATGAAAACAGATACAAATACTGTATCTTATTTAAAACAAGAATACTAGTGGACTTGAGAAAATTGTAGAAGACACAGGTAGTCCCTTACCATAGAGATAAAACACTTTAAAACTAGTCAGGGTTAAGTGAAAAATGCAGTAACTGAGATTTAAAACTGACTGAATGTAATGACCACAAGGATGGAAGAAACAGAAGAATAAATAAGTGATACAGAAGATAAAATTATAGAAAATAATGACACTGAAAAGAACAGAAAAAGAAAAATATTAGATCATGAAAAAAGACTTAGGTAACTCCGTTACTCTGTAAAGTGTAATAACATTAGTGTCCTAGGAGTCCCAGAGAAAGCAAAAAGGGAAAATAGGGCGGAAGGTTTATTTGAGAAAATTATAGCTGAAAATTTCCCTAATCTGGGGGAGAAGACAGACATCCAAATCTAGGAGGCACAGAGAACTCCCATCAAAATGGACAAAAGCAGACCAAACACCAAGATACAGCATAGTTAAATTTGCAAAAATATAGAGATAAAAAGAAATTCTTAAGATCAGCAAGACAATAGAAGTCCTTAACTAACAAAGAAAGACAAGGTTAGCAGCAGATCTCAACACGTAAAGTTGGCAAGCCAGAAGAGACTGGCATGATGTATTCAACATGCTGAATGGGAAAAATGTGCAACCAAGAATACTGTATCCAGCAAGTCTGTCATTCATAATAGAGGAGAAATAAGGAGTTTCGCAGGTAAACAAAGAGTTCATGATCACTAAACCAGCCCTGCAAGAAATATTAAAAGGGACTCTGAATGGGAAAGAAAGACCAAAAGCAACAAATAGAAAGGAACAGAGAAAATTTCCAGGAATAGTGACAAAACAAGTAATAAAATGGCACTAAATTCATATCTGTCAATAATTATTCTGAATGTAAATGTGCTAATGCCCCAATCAATAGACATAGGGTGTCAGAATAGATAAAAAATAAGATCCATCTATATGCTGCCTAAAAAAGACTAATTTTAGACCTAAACATGTGTAGATTGAAAGTGAAGAGATGAAGAAATATTTACCATGAAAATATAAAAACTAGAATAGCAATCTTTATCTCAGACAATCTATATTTGAAACCAAAGAATGTAACAAAAGATGAAAAAGGGTACTACCTCTTAATAAATGGGTCTCTCCATCAAGAGGATTTAACATTGTAAATATTTATGTTCCCAACTTGAAAGCACACAAATATATAAAACAATTAGTAACAAACATAATGGAACACATTGATAATAATACAGTAATAGTAAGAGACTTTTATATCCCATTTACATCAATGGAAAGATCACCTAAACAGAAAATCAACAAGAAAATATGGCTTTGAATGAAACACTCAACCAGATGGACATAACAGATATGTTCAGGAGATATCATCCTAACGAGGCAAAACACACATTCTTTTCATGTGCACGTGGGACATTCTCCAGAATAGATCACGGATTAGATCAAAAATCATACCTTGACAAGTACAAAAAGATTGAGATCATACCATGCATACTTTCTGATCACAACACTATGAAACTTGAAATCAATCACAAGAAAAATTTGGAACCACAAATACATGGAGACTAAAGAACATCCTACTCAAGGATGAATGGGTAAACCATAAAATCAAAGAAGAAATAAAAAATACATGAAAACAAATAACAATGAAAACATAATTATCCAGAATTTTGGGATGCAACAAAAGTGGGCAAAAGAAGGACATATAGAGGAATACAGTCCTATATCAAAAAGCAAGAAAAATCTCAAATACACAACATAACCTCACATCTTAAGGAGCTAGAAGAACAAGAAATAAAGCCTACAGGCATCAGAACAAGGGAAATAATAAATTTTGGAGCAGAGATAAATTATACAGAAACAAAGAACCCCCCACCCCCACAATATCAATGAAACCCGGAGGTGGATCTTTGAAGAAAATTAATAAAATTCATAAACCTCTAGACAGACTTATCAAAAAGAAATAAGAATGTATCCAATAAATAAAATCATAAATAGGAATGGAGAAATAACAACCAATACAACAGAAATACAATTATAAGGATATTATGGAAAATTATATGCCAATAAATCAGGCAACCTGGAAGAAATGGATAAATTCCTGGAAACATATAAGCTACCAAAACTGACACAGTAAAATTAGAAACTTGAATAGATTGATAGCCAGCAAAGAAAGTGAATCAATAATAAAAAATCTCCTAACAAACAAAAATCCAGGGCCAAATAGCTTCACAGGGAAATTCTACCAAACATTTAGAGAAGAGTTAATACCTATTTTTCTCAAATTATTCCATAAAATAGAAATGAAAGGACATGTCAACTGTGCTGACAGCTCGGAGCCTGGAGCCTGCTTCATATTCTATCTCAGTCTCTCTGATCCTTCCCTGCTCATTCGCTCGCTCTCTATATCTCAAATATAAGATAAAACATTAAAAAATATTTAAGAAAAAGAAATGGAAAAACATTCCATGCTCAGGGATTGGAAGAAGAAACATTGTTAAAATGTCTACACTACCCAAAGCAATTTACATATTTAATGCAATCCTTACCAAAACAACACAAGCATTTTTCGCAGAGCTAGAACAAACTATCATAAAATTTGTATGGAGCCACAAAAGACCCCGAATAGTCAAAGCAACCTTAAAACATCAAAGAAAAGCTGGAAGCATCACAATTATGGACTTCAAGTAATATTGCAAAGCTGTAGTCATCAAGCTGGCACAAAAACAGACAGATAGCTCAATGGAACAGAATAGAAAACCCAGAAATGGACCCACAGCTATAAGGGTGATCAACTAATCTTCAACGAAGCAGAGAAGAATATCCAATGGGAAAAAGGCAGTCTCTTCAACATATGGTGTTGGGAAAACTAGATAGCAACATGCAGAAGAATGAAACTGGACCAGTTTCTTACACCATACAAAAAAAGTTTAAATGGATGAAAAACCTAAATGTGAGACAGGAAATCAAAATCATAGAGAACACAGGCAATAACCTGTTTAACATTAACCATAGCAATTTCTTACTAGATAAGTCTCCGGAGGCACAGGAAACAAAAGCAAAAATGAAATACTGGGACTTCATCAATATAAAATACTTCCGCACAGTGAAGAAAATAATCAACAAAACTAAAAGGCAACCTTTGGAATGGGAGTAGATATTTGCAAGTGATATATCTGATTAAGGGTTAGTATCCAAAATCTATAAAAGACTATCAAACTGAACACCCTAAACTCAAATAACCCAGCTAACAAATGAGCAGAAAACATTTTCCCAAAGACATCCAGATGGCCAAAAAACATATGAAAAGATACTCATTCACCCATCAGCAAGGAAATTCAAATCAAAACTACAATGAGATATTAGTTCACACCTGTCACAATGGTTAAAATTAACAACACAGGAAGCAACAGATGTTGGAGAGGATGTAAGGGGAATCCTCTTACACTGTTGGTGGGAATGCAAACTGTTGCAGCTTCTCTGGGAAAGAATATAGAGGCTCCTCAAAAAGTTAAAAATAGGACTACCCTATGATCCTGCAATTGTACTAGTTGTAATACTAATTGGAAAGGGATACATACACCCCAATGTTTATAGTAGCATTACCAATAATAGCCAAATTATGGAAAGAGCCCAAATGTCCATGGACTGAGGATGGATAAAGAAGACACGGTATGTTTATACAATGGAATATTACTCTACCATAAAAAAAAAAAAAATGAAATCCTCCCATTTGCAAGAATGTGAGTGGAGTTAGAGAGTATGATGCTAAACAAAATCAGTCTGTCAGAGAAAGGCAAAGACTTTATGATTTCACTCATATGTGAAATTTAAGAAACAAAACAAATGGACATAGAGGGGAAAAGGAGAGGCAGACCAAGAAACAGATCCTTACCTATAGAGAACAAACTGAGGGTTGCTGGAGAGGACATGGGTGGAAGAATGGGTTAAATGGGTTACTACTACTAAGGAGGGCACTTGTGATGAGCATTGAGTGTTGTATCTGAGTGCTCGATCACTAGAATCTGCATCTGAAACTAATATTACACTGTATGTTAACTAACTGGAATTTAAATAAAAACATGAAACTAAAAATAAATTAGTTATCTTTGGTTTCCCTTTATTATCTCCAATCTATTCTTAGTCATTCTCTAGAGGTCAGCAAAGAGTGAATGCTTATTAATTATTCCTGATATTAACTGGTTTTGTTACTGGGAATGCAGTATCAATAATTCTTGTCTTTCTAGAATTTAGATGTTTCCACAGAGCAACCACTTTATTTATATTGTTCCACATAAAGAGAATACTCCCAAAAATATCTACCGTGACAACTGTTTCAATATTTCTTGACAACGCTCAATGTTTCTTCCCAGCTCAATGTAAATCTTTATTAAATCATTTTCTCTTTCAGAATAATTCCACCCATTGATGGCAATTATAGCAGAAAAACATGAAGTGTTATTACTTTAAATGAGCCTTTTATTTCTTGTTAAATATAGAAAAGCTGCCTTAATATCATCACATTGTGATTTGTTTTCAGTGTAAATGAGTAGGACAGGGACAAAAGACTTTAGATAATATTCCCAGACATTTTTACCGAGCTATGTTTAGAGGAGTGGCTTTGGAATTAATGTATTATTAAGTTCTTTTATGATAAAGTCTAAAACTGTTTATTCTGATTTATGCTCTAGCTTACAGTTGTATTCCATAGGCAATACTGCATTTTCTGGAAACTGTCTATTGCAATGGGCTATAAAAACACTAATGGGAGAAACAAAATATTATTGTTCTGGGACATTTGTCACTAATATGCAATATTATGTGTTAGAAGAAAACATAGTTTCATTGTATTAATTCTTTTTACACTTTTTCCTTTTAGTGACAGTACTAAGTTAAAAAAATTAATATTTTAGGGGGCACCTGGGTGGCTCAGTCAGTGGAGCGTCCAACTTCATCTCAAGTCGGGGTCTCACGGTTTGTGGGTTCGAGCCTTGCGTCAGGCTCTGTGCTGACAGCTCGGAGCCTGGAGCCTGCTTTTGATTCTGTGTCTCCCTCCCTCTGCCCCTCCCAAGCTCACACTCTCTTTGTCTCTCTCAAAAATAAATAAACTTTAAATTTAAAAAAAAATTATTATTTTCTATTATAAATTTGGTGGCAATTTAGAAACAAACTTACAATTCCCAAATTTGTAGGTGTGGATGAAATGATAAAAGTAGTCAAATAATATGTCGAAGTCTTTGTTTAAAAGGATCAATGGATAAAACAATAAATTTGTTCTAATATTAACACTGAAATGTCTTAAAGTCTAATAAAATAACATAAGAGAATAGATTTAAAGTCTTGGAGGCAAAGAGCATTCAGACTCTAGAAGGAGCAGCTATTTTAAGTAAACAAGAAGTCAGGATATAAAATATAAATTGCACGGCAAATGCTATGAAAATAATGAGGTAATTAGCAATAATGTAAACAGAAAAAGCAGAATTTGAACCCATCATAGATGCACAGAAATTTGAGGTTGTTTGTTGTTGAGAGGAAAAAAGACAATAACGTAGTCATATTCAGTATTGTTTAGTGACATTCTTCCTTTATTTATTATAATTTTATTTTTACTGTCCATATATTAAAACAAAGTACAAACCTTGGAAAAAGAATGAGTATAATTAGAAACATATTTTAAAAGGCACCTGGGTGCCTCAGTTGGTTAATCTCTGACTCTTCATTTCAGCTCATGATCTCACAGTTCATGAGTTTGAGCCCCATGTAGGGCTCTGCAGTGACAACATGGAGCCTGCGTGGAATTCTCTCTTTCCTTCTCTCACTCTGTCCTTGCCCTGCTCTCTCTCTCAAAATAAATACACTATATATATATACACACAAATATAGGAATATTTTATGTATTATGTATATACTTCTATATGTATATACTTACTATGTATATAGTAATATTTTATCTTTTTGCTATGGAAAATAAACACATTTTAAAAATAATTAGTACAAGTGTATATCCCAAAGAATTCATCACATGTAATGGGAACATCTGTAAATATAAATAAAATGATGAGTTAGGGGCACCTGGGTAGCTCAGTTGGCTGAGTGTCTGACTTGGGCTCAGGAATGATCTCTCAGTGTGTGAGTTTGAGATCCACATTGGGCCCGCTGCTGTTGGTGCAGAGCCTGCTTTGGACCCTCTGTCCCCCTCTCTCTATCCCTCACCCATTTGTATTCATTCAAAAATAATAAACAAACATTAAAAAATGATGAGTTAGATGCAATCTCTAAATGTCTCGTATACTCTAAAGCATTCAGGTTCCTTATATAATGTTGAAAACTCAGTGTAAGAAGCCTTGTCCCAGGGTGCCTGGGGGACTCAGTGTTTTAAACATCCAACTCATGATCTCAGTTCAAATCTTGATCTCATGTGTTGGGCTCCATGCTGGGTAAGCCTACTTAAAAAGAAAAGAAATGAAAAGAAACTATGGGCCCCATATTGTACATTTCAGTGAACTAAAGCTTAATTTTTAATTTTGCCTAATTTTATCATTGAATCACTAAAATGGAGATATTACTGTTTTTAAAAATTCATTCTCAGGGCACCTTGGTGGCTCAGTTGGTTAAGCATCTGACTCTTGATTTTGGACCAAGTCATTATCTTATAGTTTGTGGGTTTGTGCCCTGCATTGGGCTCTGTGCTGACAGTGTGGGGCCTGCTTAGGATTCTCTCTCTCTCTCTCTCTCTTCTCTCTCCTCCTCCCCACTTGTGCTCTCTCTCACTCTCAAAATAAATAAATAAAAATAAATGTTTAAAAAAATAAAATAAAATAAAAATTCATTCACTCCTTCTAGGCCAGCAAAATTGCACTTCTTATTGTTCTTGGAAGTTACATGTGGCCTAACTTTCTGGAGTGTTATGGAAAACAAACAGATATATATGGAGATATATGCCATATTTATGACTTGGAAGATTTAATATCATAAATACACCAGCTTTACAAGTTATGTACAGATTTAATGTAATTTCAACCAAAATCCCAATAATTTTGCATTAAAACTTTGTAACAGACTTCATAGTAATGAAATGTAAGCAATTTGATTTAAACCATTTTCTGGACTGGGTCTTAAGAATGAATTCTTCTAAATCCACTTTCTTCTTTCCGCTGTCTGTACCTGGTCATAAAGATACCATGTTATGCAGATGATGACAGTATTCTTAGAAAAACAAGAGAGAATCAACCTAAAACCCTAATTAACCATGGGTACAGAGCCATCCCTAATACATGGACTGCTTAACTAGGAACTCTTATGTAAGAAAGTCTTGTTTCAGTTAAGGTATTTGTTAGGATTATAATTCCATGGTCCACTGAAGTCAATGTGACTTGCTATGACCAATGCAATGTACTTGGAGATGAAACACTTTCAGGAAGGATGCTTTAAAAGTCAGTTTATTGTCCATTGTGTCACTTTTCCTGTGTCACAAGGACATCAATATTCTAGATAGAGATTTCTCTGTCAAATCAGGCTTTAGACTATAGACAACATGTCGTAATACCTATGCAAATCCATTATGGATACTTAGTGTATAAACAGAAAAAAACCTTATGATAAGCCACTGAGATTTGGAGGTTGTCCCTGCAGCATATTGCACCCTATCTTGGCTAATTTAAGAAGCTTAACCTGAACCCTGTTGAACACAACCTCGCAGAGCCATTTCATGGTTTCTGGCTATAATAAGGGAGCACTGGCATAAAATAAGAAGTAAAATATTCAGTTTGTGTATGGAGTATAAAAGAAGCAAGTGCAATAATAAATGCAAAATATCTTTCATATTTTTAAAATGATATTTTAAATCTACAGATTTAATGGAGAAAAGGAAATAAGTAGCTCAATTCTATGCAATTAATAAAATCTAAAGACTTGTTAAGGGAGAAGATGTTGTGAGGAGAACTGAGATTTTAGAATAGAGCACTGGTGAGCTTCTCATTTTAATTAGAAAATGAAGAGAAAGTTATTAAAACAAATACAAAAATACTTTGGTAAGGACAGTGAGTAAATATTGATCCTAGGGAGAAAGGCTAAAAATTGGAAAGCATGACTCACCATGCTATTTGCAGCATGAAGGTATTTGAGATGCTTTTGAAGAGGTCACTGGACATGTTACCTGTGTGCTTTCAAACCAAACCAATTGAGAACGAGCTCAGATAAAAACTGAGGGAAATTGTAGGAAAAGAATATATACTGTAAGTATTTCAAATTGAAAAGAAAATAAAGTGAGAACAATAAATGGAAGGGTTGAGTAAGTCAAACAAAAGATCACTGAAATGTTGGAAAGCAGAAAGAAAAAAGCAGAGGTTGATTAGAAAGAGGAAAGTGATGAAGTTTAAAGAGTCACTCTACAGGTGAAAAAGATGGAAATCCAGAAGATGAGTAAGGTGGGGCCATCCAGGATTTCTGGATAAAAAGTGTCAATAGAGAAAAGACAGCAAGGGACGACACAGAATGAAGGAGCAGCTACCAATTTAGGAAATAGAAATAAAACCAATTCCATGGAAAATATCTCTTGTTACCCTTTAAATCCCCTGAATGAATTATGATGAACTACATGTTCTGCTTTCTCTTCAGGAATTATAAACACTTTCATGTTATTATAGTTTGATTTTTCAAGTCAGCTAATTTTACAAACTTATTTTCCTGCTTTATTTTTAATGACTTCATTGTGAAATGCAACATACACAGAGAAAGTACATGTGCATAAAATATCATGTATAGATTAATAAATAGTTATAAAGCGATTTTCATGTAAGCACGAACTAGTCAAAACTAGAACTTTGGAAGAAAACTCCCTTTGTACTCCTTCCTGTTCACACCCTCCTCTATCCCTTCTATATATTAACTACTGTCCTGCATGATATGGTAATAATTACTAAAATTTCAAGACAGGTTTATCATGATACCTGCATTCCTAAACAATATGGATAAGTTTTGCCTGTTTTTAAACTCTATGTAAGTGGAATTATTCAGTATATATTCTTTTGCCACATGTTTCTTCAACTCAACATTACATTTGTAAAATTCAATGATGTTAATGCATGTCATTATAGTTCATTCATTTTCCTATTCTATAATATCCTGCTGTATACTTACTCTACAACATATCCATTTAATATTGATAGAACTTTGGGTATTTTTAATTTAGAGCTCTTACAAGTAATGTCATTATGCACATTTTTGTTCACTGATCCAGGAGAGTTTCTGTATGCACGTTTAGGAGTAGAAATGCTACATAATAGAGTGGCTACCTTTTTGAGCGGATAATGCCAAACTATTTTTCCAATACGTTGAACAATTTAGATTCTGAATAACAAGATATAGAAAATTTGTTGCTCCACATATTTTGCCAAAAGCTTGTTTTCTCAGATTTCTAAATTTTAAATTTTATCTCTCTTATTATTGAACAAAATGTATCAGGATTCTCTCTTGTAAGTACTGATGTTTGCAAATTTTGTAGATTTGTTTCTTTGCCTTAATGATTTTGATGAGTTTATTTTCTTTTTATTCTATATGATATCTAATTGTTCCAGCACCATCCATATACTGAAAAGAATGCCCTTTGTCAATGCCTCTTCAGTACAAGCTTTGTCATAGTAAGTGTTCATTATGTATAGGTCTGTTTTTGAGATATTTTCTGTTTACTTGATCTAATTTTCAACCCATGAACAAAACATTGATGTCATGTTTATTATAGAAAATGAAATTTATTGTTAACTAGTTGAGCAGGTTTTCCATTTTTTTACTCTTTTCTAAAAGTGGCCTGATTAGTTTGACATCTGCATTTACATACAAATTTTAGAATCAACTTGAAAATTTTTACAAAAACATATTGGATTTGATTAAGATTGTCCTGAGTCTATACATCAGCTGTGGTAGAGAGGATATACTTATGATATAAAGTCTATAATATACCAACATTTATATATAAATAAAAAATTATTTACATATATATTTTTAAAATAGAGAGTTTGTAAAACTGGTTTTAGATTTCTTTTTATTTACATGGTAGTATATATACTAGTAAAGTTTTAAGGTTTTTTTGCTGAGATCTATAGAATTACAAATAAATTCTATATTGATTTGTAAATTCTTATTTTTTATGAAAAAATTTAAAAGTGTATTTATTTTGAGAGAGAGAGAATGCATGAGCAGGGGAGGGGCAGAGAGAAAAAGAGAGAGGATCCGGAGCAGACTACACACTGCCAGTGCAGAGCCAGACAGGGACCCCAAACTTACAAACAGTGAGATCATGACCTGAGCTGAAAGCAAGAGTCAGATGCTTAACCGACTGAACCAACCAGGTGTCCCTAAATTCTTATTAATTTTAATGTTTTATTAGCTATTTTCTATAAACACAGGCATTACTGTCCAAATAATGAAGGACTGTATTCCTCTCTTTTTCATCCATATACATTATATTTATTTTTCTGGCCTTATACACTGTCTATGACATTTAGTAAAATGGCAATAATGATCAAGAGAAACTTTGTTTTGGGGGACCTGGGTGGGTCAGACTCTTAATTTCAGCTTAGGTCATGATCCCATTGTTCATGTGATGGAGCCCTGCACTGTCAGCGTGGAGTCTGCTTGGGATCCTCTCTCTTCCTCTCTCTCTTTCTCTACCCCTCCCAGCTCTCTCCCTCTCTCAAATTAGATAATTAAACTTTAAAAAAAGGAGAAACTTTGTCTTTTTTTTAATGTTTGTTTATTTTCGAGAGAAAGACAGAGAGCGAGTGGGGGGAGGGTCAGAGAGAGAAGGAGACACAGAATCTGAAGCAGTCTCCAGGCTCTGAGCTGTCAGCACAGAGCCCGATGTGGGGCTCGAACTCACAAACTGAGATCATGACCTGAGCTAAAGTCAGTGCTTAAATGACTGAACCACCCAGGTGCCCCAGGAGAAACTTTGTCTTGTTCCATATTTCAAAAAGAATATATTCAAAGATCCATTAATTAAATAACATTTACTGCAGGTATTTTTGTAGGTAAGTTTTATTAAAATAAAGAGGTCCTCCTACATCCTTACTTTATCATGAGTTCTTGTTTGATCTTGCATGGATCTGAATTTTATTAAATATTTTTTATTGCATATATAAAGACAATCATTTTTTTTTTCTAATACTTAACGGCAAGTTTCTCTTGTTGAATTTCTCATTGGACAATAAACTTTTTATTCCTGGGATATTTTAGGAATTCACATATATATTTAGGAGTGAAGATTAAACTTTAAACATCTGCCTTGTCTATAACATGTGATGCTGTAAGATTAGGTAACTTTATAAATTTATATGAATAATCTTGGCTTTCTATTTTTCTGTTCTAAAGGACTTTGGCTAAACCTAAACTTTTTTTTCTAAAATGTCTGAAATAGTTCACCAGTGAAGTTATACAGGCTAGGATTTTGTACATAGGATTTTTTCTGACTACTGATAATTTCTTAAATAAATATAAGATTATATAACTATCTCATTTGGAGAAAATGTTACTGAGTATTTTCTTATTTAGTAATTTGCTATTTTTATATCAATAATTTGATAAAAGAATCCTAAAATTGTGTAGTAAGGACCTTTGGAATGTAAATCATTATAGTCACTGTGGAAATAGTATGGAATTTCCTCAAAAACTTAAAAATCGATGTATCATATGATCCAATAATTCCACTATTGAGTATTTACCCAGGGAAAATGAAAATACCAATTTGAAAAAATATATGCACCTCTATGTTTATTAGAGCATTATTTACAATAGCCAAGTCATGGAAGCAACCTAGGTATCCATCAGTAGATAAACTGATAAGAGAAATGTGGTATATATACACAATGGAATATTACACAGCTATAAAAAACAATGAGATCATGCCATTTGAGAATTTGAGACAACATGGATGGACCTAGAAGGTATTATATACTAAGTTAAATAAGTCATACTGAGAAAGATAAACACTATATAATTCCACTCATAAATAAAATCTAAAAAGAATGAATAAACAAAAAGTAGAATCAAAACTATATAAATAAAAGAACAAACCAGTGGCTGCCAAAGTGGAGGTGGATATATTGTTGGATCAAATGTGTAAAGGGGAGAGAGGGTTACAGGCCTCCCATTATGGGACGAGTAAATCACAGGAATAAAAAGCAGAGCATAAGGAATACAGTCAATGACATTGTAGTGATGTAATGGGACAGACAGATAATACCATACACTTGTGATGAATGTGTTAACTTGTCAAATCACTAAGCTGTACATCTGAAACTAATGTAACATTGTGTGTCAGCTAAACTCAAATCAAAATAAGTGAAAATTCATTTCTTCATAAATGCAACCAAAAAGTGGACAAAACCACCTTTTTAAAAAGTGGAAAAAAGACAAAGACAATAATTCAAGGAGTATTTGGTCAGGAGAAGCTACTGAGTCTCAGTAAAAATGGTAAGCTTCGTGGTGTTCAGTTTGCTTTAGTCTCTTCTTTCACTGCTTACTTTCACATTTGCCTTGAAAACCATGCAGCCGTGGTTATGAAAACTAGCAGCCTAGAAATCACCAAAATGGGCAGACTGAGTTTGTAGTTACTCAAAACCTTATCCACAGGAAATGAGATGAGCTGTTTGTCAGCTCACTGGAAACACCTGTTCACAGGGCTTGTCATTTGACCTGACTCGGGGTTCATTCAGTGTAAAGCCCTACACCCAGGGTGTTTGGCAATGGTTCAACATCACACCTGTTTGAAGTGATACCAGTTAGGGGAAAAAGAACATGACCAAAAAATGTAAAAGGATGATCTGGGGAATAAGATATCCATGTGGGGCTTTGAAAACACTAGAACATTCTATTTGGAGTACAGATCACTACAGACATATGCAGGGCTATGCCTATACTTAAGAAGAGTCTGAAAGGCCCCAATTTCTCACCTATTTCTGATTCTGAGTCCCTTGACAAGCAGGAAATAAAGAATAAGGACTAGTTTTAAATTGCTGGAAGTAGAAAATGTGCTAAAATCACACGCAATCCATCTGCCAAACACGCATGACTTCCTTGTTCAAGGCATTTAAGGAGAAACCCGTTCAATCAGATTACTACTGAGCAAACCAAACAGAGACTTTGGCTGCACGTGACAAGAAATATAGACATTCTATAATTAGTCCAAACTAACAAAAGTATATGAAGAACAAAACAGGAAGAACTTAAAGTTCTACAATAAATAGACACTTCAATATCTCACTTTCAGTAATGAAGAGAACAACTAAGAAGATGAAAAAGGAGAGAGAAAACCTGAACAAGACAAACAAGACAAACAAAACAGCTAGACCTACATTGAACTTACTTTCATAAGATCCTATTCTTTGCTTCGATGTAAGAAACTTAACCACACACATGATAACAAATCCAATACAGATAACTTGGTTAGGTGGCAATAGCAAAGGAAATGCAATTAAAACAAATACAGAGACTTCTGGCTCTGGCTATAATGAAGTTCCTGACACCTCACAACCGGGCCCACTGGAAACAGCCACAATCAGGCATTGAATCATAGGCTGTGAGAGATCATGATCACTGAGAGAAGTGATGGCAAAGGAGCCCCATCATCATCTTAGGTGTTTGCCTGGACACAACTTCCTGACTTTATACAGCAAGGTGCTCTTCAAGCAGAACACAGTGGTCAAGCTAAGCTGAGGACAACACATATCAATGTACAAGTCAGCCAAAGCAACTAGAACCCATATGGCAGGGAGGACTGTGTGGTAAATAGCCTCTGAGGTCTATATGGAAGTCCTCTAACACTTCCTGACTGAAGTATAGGCTGTATATACACAAGACAAATCTACATGAAGTTTAGATTTGAATATGGTTCAAATATGGTAGAATTTGGTTGCTAAAAAGTTGTGTGCAGAAAACTAGGGCCAATCAGTTAAGAAGCCCAGTTAATACCCTCCATAGCAAATGTGACCACAGATGCCATTTATAATTAAGTACCATGTGATCCTTAATTATAAATAGCATGTGGTAAAATACTCAAGATATGCCATAAAAAAAAGCCCCCAACTAAGTTCAAACAAGATTCACAATGGAGGCAGAGTTAGGAAATGGAATTTCAGCAAGTTAGAGAGCCTTAGGAAATACCTTGGATTTGTTCACAGATCTGTCCCCAGTACTGTGAAAGTAGGCCTATTCATGAAAGCCTTCACATTTATTGAAGTAATAATAAGAAACACACACACACACACACCCTATTGAGAAAAAACAGAATCCAGTATCCTTACAACATATAATCACAATGTTCAACATAAAATAAAAAATGTAACAACATAGTGTTCCAGTTTCTCCTTGGAATGTAAAGAACTAGAGAGTGATGCTTCCAGTCTTACAACAAAATAGGCATTATCAACAACAAGCTCATGAATTTTTTTGAATGAATGTAAAAGCTAAGGTTATAGGGAAACCAATTTGCCCCAAAACTGTAGAGAGACAGGCCTGCAGTAAGAGTGGAGACCTGAAAATTTGGTCAATTTGAGCAGACACAGACATCAGTGAGAAGAATTCAGCTAGAGTTTTAAAATAATTCACTGTCTAAGCATAGCAAGGGTTGTAGAAGCCTTGAGAGTCATGGATTTAAAGAGTTTGAAGCTATTTGAAGTTTCCTCTCTGTAGATTCCACTAGACCTCTATCTGCACTCATACAAAATACTGGTAAGAGTCCAGAAAAAGTGCTGTTTGTGGTGCAGACCTAACAGGAAAAACAGCAGGCCATGAAAGAGGGCCACACATCTACCAGCCATGGTAATTCCATTTCCTTATTCTTGGGGCTCATTTTCTGAGCCTCCTTTGTAATCAGCAATGGCCATGAAATAAGCTATGGTTGTTGCAATGGAAGACATAAGCATTCTGGAAGGTTTCTTACCCAATAAGAGGACATAGACACCTGAAGAAATGTTTGCCTCCTTTTTCTCAAACTTTTTATAATGTGAGATAATCAAATATATTAATCACACAGACTATTATAATTATATTAATTGAAAGTATTTATAAATGATACAATGACCCCCTTTCCAAAGCTTTCTGAAACTTTACTATAGTAAAAGCACATCAATAACAGTAATAATTCCTTTAGTCATTGGAAACTACTAATTAAACAACTATTTTGTGTGGGGAATTGCCCTAAAGAAGGGACACACTGGAGGAGACTCACTTCCTAACCTAAGGATGGTAATGATCTTAAGGATGGTAATGATCATGCATCATGATGATGAAAAAGTAGGTGATCATGAGGATACCATCATAGGCAAAGCCCACTTACACAACCATAAAATGGTTAAGACTGTGGTATGATATATCATTCAGAGTATAAAAATGAGGTATTTACTTCTTAAATACACAGTTACAAAAAATCACATATACATAATTCTAATTTTCTAAGATAAAAAACCACATTTGCCAAGCAGACAAAAGGCTTATCTTTTGTTTTATTTATTTTTAATTTTAAAATGTTAAGTATTCTTGTTTTAAAAAGTTTTAGAACATGATGAAATCAGGGAAACAATGTAGAATTAAATGAAATTAGTGTCTAATTATCCTAATTATCCTAACATTCATGAAGCTTAAGTAAAAAAAAAAAAAAAGCATAGTAAAGAACTCAGTTCTACTCTTCCTTTTATTCAATCTGTACCCACGTTTTCATTTTAAAAATGTGGTTAGCTGTGGGGCGCCTGGGTCAAGCATCAGACTCTTGGTTTCAGCTCAGGACGTGATCTCACAGTTCATGAGTTTGAACTCCATTTTTGCTCTGTGCTGGCATTGTGGAGCCTGCTTCGGATTCGCTCTCTCTCCCTCTCTGTCTGTCCCTTCCCCCCTCGTGCTTTTTCTTCCTCTTTCAAAATAAATAAACTTTAAAAAAAAAATGTGATTAGCCTTACTGCACTGTAATTAAAATGAAACTTAATAAAACAATTGTGCACATGTGCCCTTAAAAATAGACGTGAAACAAAAGTAAAGGCCCATAGTCTATGTCTCAGGTATATGCCAAATTTCTGAAATAAGTGCAATAATATTTGCTTAATTTTAGACAAGTAACATGGTGCCAATTATAAAGTTGTGTCCATTTTATAAGCCAGAGACACTTATTTCATTTTCCATCTTTTATTTTTTTTTATATTTTTATTTATTTCTAGGAGAGAGAGAGAGAGAGAGAGACAGCGTGAGCGGGGGAGGGTCAGAGACAGAGGGAGTCACAGACTGAAACAGGCTCCAGGCTCTGAGCTGGCAGTCAGCACAGAGCCCGACGCGGGGCTCGAACCCACGAACCGCGAGATCATGACCTAAGCGAAAGTCGGACGCTTAACCGACTAAGCCACCCAGGCGCCCCCATTTTCCATCTTTTAAATCAAAACCAATCAGTGAATAATCAGATGAAATTTCTACTGCTATACAAATTAAATACAAGACCTTTTAGAGGAACTTATTTTCTTTCACTGCCAGATTAAATCTGTATTGATATCCGATTCATCAAGATTAGTACTACCAAGTCCAATTCTATCTGCTTAATTTGGCTACAATTTCCTTTTTGGTTCTACTGAATTCTGATAAAAAATAGTGTTCCAGGGGATTATCTAGGGGATTCAATGAATACCACATTTCTTCGTCTAAGAGCTAAATAAACTGAGAAATGAAAAGAAAGAGTAAATAGTGATGGGCCAAAATGTCATCTTTATTATTGATAAAACTTATTTGGGGAATGTAGCCGAGCAATTCTTTAACTAGTTTCTGTCCAAAGTCATTATCCGATTGAGTTACATTTTGTACTTAGAAATGGCTCAGAGTTCAGGAATAAACCAGAAACTAGGTTCCATTCATAGGACATAATAATCAAATGGGTTTTATTTAAAGTGTGGATATTTAGTTTAATATTCAAAAATTAATCAGTGTAAGTCACACATAGATAAAAGAGGAAAAAGTGATCATATCACCAGATATAGAAGAAAGCCTTTAACAAAATTCAGCAAACATTTATTAAGAAAAATTAATTTCAGGGGTACCTGGGTGACTCAATTGGTAAGCGTCCGACATAGGCTCAGGTCATGATCTCACAGTTCGTGTGTTCAAGCTCCGTGTCAGGCTCTGTGCTGACAGCTAACTCAGAGTCTGGAGCCTACTTCAGATTCTGTGTCTCCCTCTCTCTCAGACCCTCCCCTGCTCATGCTGTGTCTCTCTCACTCTCAGAAAAAATAATACTAAAAAAAGAAAACTTAATTTCATCAATAATAAAAATAAAACATAATAAGAAGCAAGTTTATCGATCTTAAAAAGAGATTTGCCAAAACTACAATCAATAACATAAATAATGATGGATATACTCTTAAAATTGAGAACAAGACTGGAATATTCACTGTCACTGCTTACACTCAACATTGTCCTGGATCAATAAGTCCAGTTCAATAAGTCAAGAAAAAGGGTAAAATACAAAACCGTTTTGAAATAAAATTAAACTACTCCATTTTCACAAATGACATGATTATATCCATAGAAGATCCTGATGAAACTACGAAAAATATAAATTCAAAAGTGATTTTATTGATCAACGATCAATTGCATTTTTACATTCTAAAATAATCAGTAATCAAAAAATAAAATGTTAGAATATCATTTACAAGAACTTCAAAAATAAACCTATAAAGGAATAAATTTAACAAGAACCATGAAATATGTCTACTCTTTTGTATGTCTACATCTACACAAATAAACTACAAAATATTGCCAAGGTACATTAAAGAATGACAAAACACATGTACAAAATAGAACATTTCATGAACTATAATAACAATACTGTTAATATGTCACTTCTCCACAAATTGGTCCATAGATTCAAGATAATCACAGTCAAATTCCCAAAGAGCTTGGGTAGAAATGTAACAATGTAGTTATAGCACTCACATAACCTTGCTTGATTCCAAGATTTTCTATAAAGCTATAGTAATCGAAACAGTGTGTTGACATAAGTTGAAATAAGCATGAACAAAAAGTAGACCCAAATAGCTTGGGATTTACTTGACTAAATCCTGGTTCTGTACACTTCTTTTTAAAGTTTATTTGTGTATTTAGAGAGAGAACTTGTGTGCATGCACAGAGGAGGGGTAGAGAGAGAATCCCAAGCAGTTTCCATTCTGTGAGGGCAGAGCCCCATGTGGGGCCAGAACTCACTAACTGTGAGATTATGACCTGAGTCAAAATCAAGAATTGGAGGCATAACCCACTGAGCCACCCAGGTGCCTCCCAAATAGTCTTAAATAGACCAGTACATGCATGGTCTAATGATTTTCAGCAAATATATCAGGGTGAGGCAAAGGTGGAAAGTACAGTCTTTTCAGTTATATTGTCATTAACAAGTAAATAAATATATGAAAAAAATTAATAACCTTGATGGTTAACTGGAGACTTCAGTATAAAAGTTAAAATGGGTGTCTGGCTGGCTCAGTCAGTAGATCATGTGACTCTTGATCTCAGGGTCATGAGTTCAAGCCCCATGTTGGCTATGGAGCTTACTTAAAACAAATTGTAAAAGCTAAAAAAAGATGCTTTTAAAAGAAAATATCTGACAATATTTTCATGACCATACTGTAAGAAAAGATTTGCTGGTTAGAACAAAAACAGAAAATCACAAAAGATAATGAAAAAAATAGGTTTACTGTACTTCATCGAAATTAAAAACTGCTTTCACAAAGACACTATCAAAAAATGAAATGTAAGCCAAAGAACAGAGTTGCAAATGTATATATTTTAACAAAAACATAGTTGCAATATATATATTTTAAAAAGGATTTATTTTCTACAAATCAATGTCAAAACATCAACTTAATAAGAAATATTTAAGATATATAAGAAGACACTCAAAGAAGATATATAATGCCCAATAAGCATGTAAAAAGTTACCCAACATCGATAATTATTAAAAGCAAATTAAAACTTCAATTAGGTATAAGTTTACTGTCACTAGAATGTGTAAAAATTTTAAAAGCAAAACAAAACCTGTATAATCAAAATTTGATGAGGGTGTAGAATAATCTTTATTCATAACCAGCAAAAAAAACAAAACAAAAAAAAAAACAAAAAAAAACAAAAAAACCCAAATTGTCCATCAGCAAGAGAATTAGGTAAATTAATTTGTTATTATAAGTAATAAAGAGAAAACGTATAATAGGGTAACATAAATCTCACAGAAATAAAATGATTACCTAGTATATGATTCTATCTATCTATATGGAGTTCAAAACTAAACAAAACTAATCTATTATGGTAGAAATTAGAAATTTAATTGTTAAGGGGTGAGGATTTCCTGGAAATGCACAAGAGTAATTTGTAACATGATAAAACTGTATCATGTTTGGAGTGCAGTTCAACAAGTTTATACATTTATTAAAACTCATTAATTAATGTCTGCATTTAGTTGTATGTAAAGGTTAATGGAATTTAAAAATTTAGAAGTTCTTTTTATAAAGTTATTATTTAAAAATATGTATCTCTTATGTGAATAAAACCATTTCTACTCTTATAATTATTTACATAATTTTTTATTTAGCAAATTTTAGTTCTTCTTAGTTCCTGGATAATAAAAATTTTCTCCTCATATTTTTTATTTTGATTTATCTGATTCTTATTTATCTTAAGAACACCTTTGATTAATATTGTTGTGAAAGATATTTCTTTTTGTAGTTTCTGACAAAATATCTGAGGGCATCTTTTTCTTACTATGTTTTTTTTTAGAGAGCGAGAGAGAGGGAGAGAGCAGGGGGAGGGGCAAAGGAAGAGAGACTCTTATGCAGCCTCCACATTCCGTGCAGAGCTGACACTGGGTTGGTATCCACAACCTTGGATCATAACCTGAGCTGAAATCAAGAGTCTCACACTCAACTGACTGAGCCACCCAGGCATACCTCTTGCTTTCATAAATAGAAACTTACATGTAAATAAATTTCTTGTTTCAGAAACTTTTCCTCTATATAAAAGTTGTATCATTTTCTTCTGATATTTATTCTACAGATGGGAAATCTGAAAGTTGGTTATCCTAATTATTTTTTCAATATATGTGCTTGTAGGATAATTTCTATATAATTTTAATTTCAAAATTGTGTCAATGTGTATAGAGCTATGGGTTTCCTTTAATTCATTCCATGGATAATTTTGCTCCACCTTCTCTGTTCGGTTTTAAACATATCTAAGTTATTATAGTTATTATCTTTTCTATTATCTTCTGTCTCCTACTTTCAAATCCATAGCCTTTTTTTCTCTGAATCCTAGAAAAAGGTTTTGCATTTCTTTTCCACATGGGAGATGAAATCTGAAGCACACTCCATGCTCTGACCTGTCAACACAATCCAATGCTGGGTTTGAGCTCAAAACCATGAGATCATGACCTGAGCCGAAGTCAGACACTTCACTGACTGAGTCACCAGGCACCTCTAGGACATTTCTATTAATTGTAGTTGATTTCTCTCAAGGTCTGATTATCAGCTGTTTAATAGATGCAAAAATAATAAGAACAATAATGCATGTCATCGTTGTTGTTGTAAAGTTTTTAAGATGTTTCCACAGCACAGAGTGGAGATTGCCACTGATGCTGAGAGTATAAGGATCGTACAATAAACCTTTGTGGCTTGCCTCTGTTTCCCCATTCCTTCCCACTGAGCAGCTATCCTAAGTTCACTGGAGAGAGTCTGAAGTCCTCTGAGATACATTTCCCATAGGAACCTATTCAAGGGTAAAGCCAGTTTCCTGTCATTTAGTTCTTATACTCTCTGTAGATTGACGCCTAGATTTCTGAGGCACACTGGATGTATAAGTGAACTCAGAATCTCCTTTTTATTCTGCCTATTATAAAACTGACCTGACTACTTAAACACTACCATGCTGAATGCAAATGTTTGTTCCCTCATGTAATGAAGGACTCAGATTACCTAAAAATTCAAAAGTGAAAATTTATTTTTTGTAATCAGAGACATATGTATTATGAACGATTTTATCTCAATATTACTCAGTCTCTGGCTTAGATTGTATTGAAAGTCTACAATTTTATAGCATGCCTCACACTTGAGTAAACACAAAAAGCCTTTGAAAATAAAAATATATCCTAATGATACCTTAGGCACATCGAAGTCTAATTTTAGATCTTTGTCAAGTTGACTTTTCATTCAGAACAAGTTATTTGACTTCTAGTTATGTCAACTGCAAAAAAGAGAATTGGATATATCATATAACTAAGAATAATTGTGATAGATGTTGAGTAGCTGTATGTTAAAAGACTAAGTAGTCAGCACTTGTGGGAAATTTTCAGCATAGAATTTGCATATTGGGTGAGGACCTCCCTTACAAACAAGAACCTTTCTTGTCTATAAAACATTTAGCTCAGGAAGCACTAAGTGATGATAATTGGGCTATGATTTTCTCTGCTATGCCAATATCATATTACTTTCAAAAGGAGTTAAGAAGGTTATTAAGATTTCTTAATTAAAATATTTCCAGGAACAATAAAGTTGCCTTAACATAAAATCCACCCACAGAAAGAAACTGGCATATTTTTACTTTGACCTATTATGTCAAACCTGCATGAGATCTTTTATGTGTGTGATGCATTATAGAAAACCTTTATCCCTCTGCCTTCAGAAGACCCTGGTTGATGAAAGAACCCTTGAGCTCCTATTCAAATAAAGAGCTTAACTTGTGACTCTATTTTTTGAAGACAGGGCAAATGTAGGCTGTAGTAGCTTCTAATAATAATCTTTTAAAAATATAATTTTAGAAGTATAATTCTTAAGTTTTCACAAATAGCATAGGAAATTTTCACAGGAAATCCAATTTCTTGCTGCTTGCTTGTAGAAATGCTGTTTTTATCCAGAAATAGTTACATTCTGGAACAAGGATTCATGAGAGAAATATTTGAAAAAAGACCACATAGGATATTCTTTATAACATTCCTTTTAAATCCTTAGATTTATAGGTTTATGGAATTTGAAGAAAAAATGTCATGTTTTTTAAAAAAATTATTTATTTTTGAGAGAGACAGAGACAGCATCAGCGAGGGAGGGGAGAGAGAGGAAGAGAGAGAGAATCCCAAGCAGGCTCCACACTGTCAGGGCAGAGCCCAATGTGGGGCTTGAACTTGGGAACCATGAGATCATGACCCGAGCTAAAACCAAGAGTTGGTCAGGATGGAGTCACCCAGGCGCTCCAAAAATGGCATGTCTTTTAAAAAGAGACCTTAACATATGTCCTATAAGTTTTTGGTGGAAAAGGGAGAAATTTATAGTAGGGATAAATAAAAATAAATTGATTTAGTAATTGGAAAATCAGGAACAAATAAATATGTTAATACATTCAGAAACTATTTCTTGAATCATATAGATTATATAAAAAACTCAGCTTTCTAAGCAAAATACGACTGTATATAGGAATGATATCGTTGGCAATAACGAATATTCATACCTGAAAGGTAGAACCTAATATTTCTCCTGCACTATTCTAAGGTCACAGTTTCAAAAGGAGACATGGGTAGGGGCACCTGGGTGGCTCAGTCGGTTAAGTGTCCGACTTTGGCTCAGGTCATGATCTCATGGTTCGTGGGTTCGAGTCCTGTGTCTGGCTCGGTGCTGACAGCCAGCTCAGAGCCTGGAGCCTGTTTCAGATTCTGTATCTCCCTCTCTCTCTTACCCTCCCCTGCTCACGCTCTCTTTCTCTCTCTCTCTCTCTCAGAAATAAATAAAAGCATTAAATTTAAAAAAAAACAAAACAAAACAACAAAAGGAGACATGGGCCAGATAGCTCATTATAGATTACACTTCATTCATTTTGTAGCATCAGTCTCTGCTATGGGAATTTCCCCAGTACTTAGGCAGTACTATTAGAATATGCATATTTTTGAAGTTAAATATGAAAAAAGAAGTGTACAGAACAAGGATCTAGTCAAGTAAATCCCAACATGACCATTCTTGCCTTTGTCTTTCTTCTACATAAGCCATATAAAATTTGTTAGAAGTTTTAAAATAGCTAAAAATTCAGGATGAATTGACCCAGCTCCCTCCTAAAGTCACAGAACTACACATAAGAATATGAGACAAAAGAGTTTTGTTTTTCTAATGCTTGAGTATATGGGAATTTCTACAGTACCACATTAACTTGAAGAAGAAATCTAGTCTTATGAAATTCACAGAAACATAATACAGGGGATATTGTGGCAGAGCACAAATCACTAGTCAACTCATTCTTTTTTTATCTTGTATTGTTTCTCCATTTTTACTCTTGTTTTTTTCTTCAGTTTCTCTCTGTTAACATAATGTGAAAGTATTAGAAATCCCAACTAAATTGGCTTAAAATAAAAATAGTCATTGTAATGGTTAATTTTAAGTCTCAACTTGACTGGGCACAGTTCCTAGTTCTTTAGTCAAAGACCAGCCTAGTGTCATGGCAAAAGTGTTTTTTAAAATGTGGTTAACATTCAAATAAGTAGACTTCTTACCATAAATAATGTGGGCATGCTTTGTCCAATCAGTTGAAGGCTTTATTTTTTTTTAATGTTTATTTTTTGAGAGAGAGAGAAAGGCAGAAGAGAGACAGAGAGAAGGCACAAGTAGGGTAGGGGGCAGAGAGGGAGACACAGAATCTGAAGCAGGCTTCAGGCTCTGAGCTCTCAGCACAGAGCCCGATGTAGGGCTTGAACTCACAAGCAATGAGAGCATGACCTGAGCTGAAGTGAGACAATTAATGACTGAGCCACCCAGGCAGCCCCAGTTGGAAGCTTTAAAGAAAATACTGAAGTCCCCAGGCAAGTAAGGAATTCTGCTTCCACACGGCCTTTGGCTTCAAGACCAGAGCATCAACTTCTCAGCTGATCTGTATAGCAGGTTTAGAACTTCACAGCCCTCATAGCTCCATGAGCCAGTCCTTAAAATAATTCTCATCTAAGTGCTATAGGGAAAAAAAAATAACTTTGGAAGACTGTCTTTTCAATCTCATGGCAGAATGGTTTCTTGTTGATAACTGAAAACATGATTTATATCCTAGATAAATCTCAAATATAAGGATAGGCGTTCCACTTCTACAAAAAACTTTATCAGTTAATGTCTTTTGTCCCCTTTCTTTTGGGTAATTGTAAATGTCTACTCCTATAACTACTACTTCTTACAAGAAAGAAAGGAACAAGTAAAAGATCATTAAACATTAAGATTAAGTGGGTTCACTTCAAATTTAATCAAGAAGAACACCAGTCAAAGTCATTAGGGTGTTATCTAATAATATTTTTCAGGACTGAAGCAGCTTTGTAAAAGCAATCTACTTCTGTTGACAGTCTTAATTTTTCTTTCAAATATGTTATTTAATTTTAATAACTAGTTTTTTCACTTGGTATCAGGGAAGAGCTATATATTTTTTTTAGCAGTAAAGTATTTTCCCTTTCAAGGAAAGAGATATCTCAATTAAAAAATATGCTGGAGGGAGGGAGATCTCAAAAAGAAAAAAAAGTAATACTATTGCACAGTAAGCATAGAAAGCATATGTTGCTACCCTTAAGGTTTAGCTACTGAACCTTGAAAGCTTCAAAATTTTATTCAGTATAAAGCAATATAGTTTTCTAAATTGCACAGATTCATAAAATACCCTAAAAGATTTAAATTTTAAGCTCCAATTTCATTAGTAATACTTATTTAATCTTATTTGGTATAAAGTTTAAGATTTTTTCTATTTTTGCAAAGGTCACTATTATTTAGTGCTCCAAAACTGTCTAGGTAATTGTAACACAAGTTTAAAGATACTAATAAAGAATTCTTAAAGCATATAATTTCTAATTGATTAAAAAATATATAATTATATATATTCATACAGAAAAAAGACATTGAATTAGATATATCATATAGAATTGCATTAAAATAATTGAACATTTTTAAAAGAAAGTTTGTGTATAGAATATCTATTTTTACCTGCTACATATGAAATAATGACAAAGATGCTCAGATAAGAATTCTTACCAAGTAGATTCATGTGCAAAGTCATGTGCCAGTCACTGTGAGAGAACTAAAATATAGTAATAAAACAGAATAGTGATGAATAATCTATATTCTCAAGAAAATTACAACTTTAGTTATCAAATCAAAGTTTAAATATATTAAATTAAATAGGTAAATAACAGGTATAAAATACAAAAATTTAAAAAGTTGATAGACATTAAGTATAATGCTCACAATGATTTCAATCAACTATTGAGAGGTCAGTGTAAACTGGGGTATCCAGGAAGGGCGTCAAGCCACAGGAAACATTTGAGCAGACAATAATGTAAATGAAATTAATATATTTAAATATGGAAACATAGTTGCACTCAAATAGTATAAACATTTTTATACAAATCAAAAGCTTGGAAATATTAATAATACATATAAAAATCAATTTCCTTAATATATAAATATATTTTTAAATAAAAATATAACAATAAGAGTCAAATGAAAATGACAAAAGAATGCATTAAGGATCACAGACACAGGTGTAAGATTTCTAACACTAGAAAGCAAGCACAATGTTACTACTAATAGACAAAATGTTGAAAATATCAGTAAAATATTCATAAACTTTCAAATTAGATATATTTTTAAGCTATAATAATAACGTTGTTGAAAATGTGGTGAGGTAGTAATTCTAAAACATTCATGTTAGGAATATGAATTGATTTTTTTAATATAAATAATTTGCCAATATGTTGCAAGAATTTCAAAAGGGTTGAATGCTTTTAGCCAAAGAGTTTCACCTATAATAATATATCCAAAGGAAAAAAAATTAGTACAAGAAATGATGGATGAGGAACCCAAGGCTACATTTCATATAACACAAAATTGAAATAAGCTTAAATATTCAATGATCTGGATATTGCTAAAATAAAAATTATTTCATTCACATGAGGCAATGTAATTAGATTAATAGAAATGAATTTAAATGTTAAAAATATTTCGTAGTAATGTTATATGAATGCTTAATAAAACTACATTATAATCTTACTTTGCTGAAAACCATATGCATAATTTTTTTCTATTATATCTATATTTAGAAACAGATAAATATATATTATATATCAAAATATTCATATGTATTATAAACCTTTAGTTAATATTTTCTAAAATATTAACAAATTTACAAATAATGTCACATTTATCATTTGAATTGAATATATGTGAAAAGTGAATCTATGTAAAATAAACAAAAATAAAATATGAAGTGAAAAATCCCAGTAGAATAATTAGAACAATAATTATTGTATTAGCAATACAAAGGAAAAAAATGAATCAAAATTCTAAATATATGTCATGGTTTCATAATCTAGAAAAAATGTAACCTAAAGATACTGGGAACTAAGGAAAAATAGAAATATGAATTTTCCAGGTATAATTATTTTTTTATTTTTCTTTTTTTT